>NC_053490.1:142124632-142424632 GCF_905171775.1 Rana temporaria
ACAAATAGAGCTTTCTTTTGGTGGTATTTGATCACCTCTGCGATTTTTTTTTTTTTTGCGCA
The DNA here is from genome assembly GCF_905171775.1 of Rana temporaria. NCBI lineage: Eukaryota > Metazoa > Chordata > Amphibia > Anura > Ranidae > Rana > Rana temporaria. Next base: position 142,124,695 of record NC_053490.1, read on the forward strand.
ACAACTAAAAAAAGACTGAAAATTTTGAAAAAAAAATACGTTTTTATTTTTTTCTGTTAATTTTTTTGTAAATAAGTAAGTTTTCTCTTTCAATTACGGGCACTGATATGGCGGCACTGATGTCCATCAGTGCCATCTCATCGGTGCCCATCGATGAGGTAGTACTGACGGGCACAGATGAGGTGGCACTGATTGGCGGCGCTTGTATGCGGCACTGATGGGCACACATAGGCGGCACTGATGGGCACACATAGGCGGCACTGATGGGCACTCATAGGCGGCACTGATGGGCACTCATGGGCGGCACTGGGCACTCATAGGCGGCACAGATGGGCACTCATGGGCGGCACTGATGGCTACTTATGGGTGGCACAGATGGGCACTGATAGGTGGGCACTGGGCATGGATGGGCACTGTGGGGTGGCACTGATGGACACTGTAGAGTGGCACTGGTGGACAATGTGGGGTGGCACTGATGGACACTGGGGCGACACTGATTTACCTATGTTGCCAATCAGTGCCCATTTGTGGGCACTGATTGGCATCTTTTTTTTTTTAAATGCTTTTTTTTTTTTTTTTACAGCCTTTTTTTTTTTTTTTTTTTCAGATTTTTTTTTTTTGATCTGCCCTTCCCTGGTTGTCCAAGGTGGGCATCCCTGGTGGTCCATGTGGCGATCCGAGGGGGGCTGCGCTGATAAACAATCAGCGCGAACCCCCCCTGTCAGGAGAGCCGCCGATCGGCTCTCCTCTACTCGCGTCTGTCAGACGCGAGTGAGGAAGAGCCATCAACGGCTCTTCCTGTTTACATCGTGATCAGCCGTGATTCGACACGGCTGATCACGTGGTAAAGAGTCTCCGTGAGAGACTCTTTACCGAGATCGGTGTTGCAGGGTGTCAGACTGACACCCCGCAACAACGATCGCCGCGATGCGCGCCCCCGGGGGCGCGCAGCGGCATAGAATCTTGAGGACGTCATATGACGTCCAGTCAGGATTCTACAACCACTTTGCCGACGTCAATCTGTCATTGGCGGGCGGCAAGTGGTTAATGCTTCCTAACCTACACCGCACAGACTCCTGGGAATGTAGTGGGTGTAACTTTCCAGGAGTCTGTGCACTCCCCAGTCTCAAAGAATCATGTGACTTGGACAGCACAGGTGCTGAAACCTGATCTGACACTGCTTGTGCAGCACTGAGCATGTGCGAGGTCTGCAAGGCTGAAATCCACAAAGTCATACAGTCTGGCTTCATGATGCCCACACTTAAGATGGCCCCAGTCAATTTCTATTTTATAAAGTGTCTAAATGCTGTAACAACCTAACAAAACGGACCTTAGTTTACAGACTAACTTTACTAGAATACATTAAGCTTGTGTCTTACAGGGGTATTTATATTTAAAAAGTGAAATTGTGGCCGGAACTCCGCTTTAAGGAACACCTTACGGACCGTCTCCAATAACAAACACAGAGACCCTGACAACGCTGACCTAAGGATAGCCCATGGCACCCTACAGAAAAAGTACAAACAAACCCTTAAAAAGAAAAAGCAAAACCTCATCTCCAAAAACCTGCAACAGCTGGAAGAGGAACTTCAGGAAAATTCTTTCTGCGAAATATGGAAGAATATTGGCTCAGCACCCAGGAAAAACAACCTCCACATCCAAAATGGCGACATCTGGCTCAACTACTTTAAGGACCTCTACAAAAATATTCCATGGGACAGCAGGCAGGACCCTTAAAACCAATAAATACTTAAACACTATAATAAATAAAATTGACACTTGCATGGAATGAAACGGCCGCAGCTGCTTTATTATTGGTTTAAATACAATTAGCTTCATAAATATTTAAAAAGACACTAAAATAAAACAAACCTGGCCACTACGGCCCAGGCTGTATAAACTTCAGCTTTATAAATCAACCCATACCAAATATATAGAGTTATAACAGATTTTGTCCATCTTCAAGCATCATACACTTTTATTAATAATTTAATATAATATGCACAGAACTTTATTCAACACATATAAATATATATATAAATATATTATTATTATTATTATTTTTTTTTAAACACACTTTTTTTTTTTTTGAAGATGACATTACCACATAATTGCAGCCGCGACAAAAATAATAAACAAGGGAGGGAGGGGGGGGACACCACAATCCTGTTCTCTGAGGCGGACTGATCAGCTCCTCGGAACCCTTCCTTTTATAGCCCGAATTCCTACTGGATAAAACTGGTCAGAACCAGTACTGGGCTCAAAGAGCCCTAAAAGCCCGGGAAAATCACGTGCAGGCCTCGTGGACAGCAGGTGCTGGCCTCGTGGACAGCAGGTGTTTGAAAGAAAGCCCGGGAAAGTGACAGGCAACTCCTGCAGAGCCATAGCATGCCTCTGCAAGGGGGAGCCTTGAAACCGACCGCCCTGCCGCTGTCTCATAGGAAAAGGGGGTTATTGAAACTTCCCCCCTTTTCTGACATGGGACAGCAGGCAGGACCCTTAAAACCAATAAATACTTAAACACTATAATAAATAAAATTGACACTTGCATGGAATGAAACGGCCGCAGCTGCTTTATTATTGGTTTAAATACAATTAGCTTCATAAATATTTAAAAAGACACTAAAATAAAACAAACCTGGCCACTACGGCCCAGGCTGTATAAACTTCAGCTTTATAAATCAACCCAAACGACAGGGGACAAACAAAGTGGTCACCTGTCACCAATTACCCCAAACCGCGGCCATTTCAATGCAAGTGCCCAAGTTAGCATTAAATATATCTAACCCAATGTCCGATAAGTGAACCCCATCATTCCTATAAAGACCCTGAATGAAGCCTTCCAATTCAGAATGCCTAAAAGACAAAATATGCAATGGAGACAGCAAACGAGCAACTGCCCTATTGATGCGTCGCCTGATCTTCTCAAAAGGGTGCTTAACGGGCGAGGAAAGCCAACATAGTCTTTGCACCACTTCTGAAAAGACAAACACCGTGTTGGGAAAAGATAACTGAAGCCTAAGCAGATCATCTCTGATCGTAAAAATAATGTCTAACGTTTTGGATTTACCAATATCGTTACCCCCAAGATGGATAATCAATCCATCTGGGGGGGGGGAACTGTTGAAGAAGCCTACTAACCTCCGGAAGCAAATTGGCCCAGACCATACCCCTCTTCCCGAACCACAAAACTTTAAAATGCAAAGGATCCAGACCTAAATCACAAGAATAATTCCTGACTGACGCTCTTTGTTGTGCCCAATACACGAATGAATGGCCAATGATCCATATCGTTCTGACATGACCTATAAAGAATTAAAAGAAAGGTTAGGGCGAACATATAATAGATAGCTGTTCGATTTCCATCTACCCACTTTCTTAATAAATTCGGTGTCTAATCCTAATCTAGCTGCTTCAGTAGCAGCACCGAATCTGAAGGAATGTGATGTCAGATGACCATCTTGGAGATTTAATGCTTTCAGGCATTTTTTGAAAACACAGAGAAATTGGTATTTAGTCAGCGGGGCCCCCGATTCATGTAAAAAGAAATTATAACCACCCGGAGGCCTAACTTGAGAATAATATTGTAGCAAACCCACTGGGCAAATAGCTGAATTTGCACAAGGGAATAACTCAATCCACACACCCTTACCATACTGATCTGTCTTTGAACGACGAATACATTTTTTTACCGTTGTAGCTGAAAACGTCAGAAACTTGAATGACATTCAATTCCGAGACTCTAAGAGCCGCAAAAAAGGCTAACGAAAAAACCGCTCGAAAAAGTATAGACTCAAAACTTGAAAAACAAATAACCGGTGTAACCGAACAAATCTTTTCTAAAATAAGGGGGGTAATAGGCAAACGCCTATCTTTGTGAAAATTATTCTTTTTATACCCTTTCAGGGCCTGTTGCACTGAAAAGAAAGTAAAACAAGAAGGTTGGTTGTGTAACTTTAGAAAGAATGTGACACCAGCCAGAGTCTTCTGGACATAAGACCAAGAATAATTTCTAAGGAATAAAGACTGTAAAAATAATAACACTAAATTTTCAGAAAAAGAACCCATAGGTTCCTGGGCAGAGGACAAAAATGACAGCCACATAAACCAGGCCGATCGGTATCCAGCCATGGTGGAAGGAGCAACCGAATTTGAAATATATTCAGAAATTGGCATCAAATTAGGTCCCATAACGCAGGAGGGCACCGTAGCCCTACTGGACTCGCATCTGGACATAGGTGAAAAAACCGATCCATCTGAAACCGAGACAGAGAATCCGCCATATCGTTATCCTTGCCCGCCACATGAACTGCCTTTATCCAAACATTAAGACTTAAACACTTAAAAATCATATAGCGAAGAAGGATAACGACAGGCGGAGATTTTGAAGTTAGACAGTTAATAGCGTACATAACTCCTTTATTATCAGTTCTTACCATCAGACGCTTATTCTTGAAGCAGGAGCCCCAGATCTCCAATGCTACTATGATTGGAAACAATTCTAATAAAACAATGTTTTTTAGGAGACCCTTAGCTTGCCATTTGGGACTCCAATGGTCTGCACACCATTGGGACTGCCAAATAGCCGAAAAGCCGCAGGACCCAGCAGCGTCAGTGAATAGAAGGAAGTCCTTGTCTAAGACAAAGTCTTCCTGCCAGACCGTCCTACCGTTAAAATGGTCGAGAAATTGAAGCCATACCAGCATATCCTCCTTCATGTCCTGAGTAACCCTCACATGAGAGTAAGGGGATTTTAAACCAGAGATGGCAAGATGCAGTCTCTGGGAAAAAATTTTCCCCACCGGCATTATTCTGGTGGCAAATGCCAATAAACCCAGTAACGATTGCATGTCTTTAACACATACTTTTTTCATTCTCAAAACAGATAATAAGGAAAATTTGACCTTAAGTATTTTTTCTTCAGGTAAACGGAACTCTAATAACTCAGAGTCAATTGTAATACCTAAAAAATCAATACAGGTAGAGGGCCATGCTGTTTTTTCCATCGCTAGAGGAATGCCAAAGTGATAGCACACCTTGAAAAAGGTTTCCAATAAAAAAGAGCACCCTAAGGAACCTGCTTGGCCTAAGAACAAGAAGTCATCTAGGTAATGTAATAAAAAATTTGAATTAGCCTCAATACTAACCACCCAATCTAAAAAAGAAGAAAAAGACTCGAAATAAAAGCAGGATAGGGAACAACCCATAGGTAAACACTTGTCAAAATAAAACTGATTATTAAAGAAAAACCCCAGGGAATTAAAGCAATTGGGATGTACTGGTAACAAACGAAAAGCGGATTTTATGTCTGCCTTGGCCATAAGGGTCCCTTTACCTAATGATCTAAGTTTGACCAATGCATCCTCAAAAGACGCGTAACAAACTGATGAAAGTCTGTCATCAATCTGGTCATTCAGAGATTGACCTTTAGGAAAGGACAGGTGATGGATCAACCTGAAGGAATTCTTCTCTTTTTTAGGGACAATTCCCAAAGGTGAAACCCTGAAATTTGAAAAGGGGGGAGAATTAAAGGGACCCGACACTCTGCCTTCAAGAATCTCAGTGGCAATTTTATCAGACACAATGTCAGGAAATTGAGAAATTGATTTTAAATTGTTTACTAAATGACAACCGGTACCAGAAAAAGGGGGCAATAAAAAACCATCCCTGAAACCTTCAAGGAGCAACCTGGCCCTCGACCTGTCTGGAAACACTCGGAGCCATGGGAGCATATTTCGCCACTTCACTGGCGTGTATGCTCTTAGGAACCGGTCCCGACTGCTGGGAGGCAGACATTTTTTTAAAACATTTAACGACTGAGTGCGCTCCTGAACAGAAAGCGCACTCATGTCGGTACCGACAGGAATTGGGCCATTTGCACTGGCCGTCGTTGTAATTAAAACAGATCCCTTTTCTGTAATTGGTACTAGAGGTTTGAGTAGATGACTGGTTTGGTTTAGGAAAACTGGCTCTTTGGGGGAGAAAAAGATTGAGCCAGAGGCCCACATCTTTAACCCCCCATTGCAATGTAGTGTGTACTGACAATTTTTGTCTAAAAGCCTCATCATAGGCATACCAAGCCGTACCACCAAAATTCTTGAACGCCTCTAGAACAATATCCAAGTGCTGGAAAAGACCCACACTTTTTTCAGGATATTTTTCACAAAGTACGGCAGAAAATATGCAGAAAGCCTGTAACCAGTTGTTAAACGACCTAGTTACAGGCCTTCTTCTCTCCTCATCATCTTTTTTGTCTTTTCCAATAAATTCCTTGGTAGAGGGAAGTAGGGACAAAATGTCCAAAAATTCCCCCCGTCAGATTTTTTCTTTCAATGCAGAGGAGAGATGGTAGCCCAACGGCGAAACTTCACAAGAAATCGGTATTTTTAAACAGGTTTCCGGCAAGTTCTGACTTCTAGCAGAATTAAAATCAATAGCTAATGAAGAATCAGTGTTAACAATTTGTGTGTCAACTGCTAAACTTCCACTAGATGGCGATCTAATTCTAACAGTATCTGGAGACTGAACATGAGAGCTGCTAACAAGCTGGATGTCTCTAGCTACCTGTGTCAGCAAATTAGCAATAGAGGACAAAGTGGGTGCATTAGCAGACTCACCCCCATGTAGAGAAGCTGGTAGGTTAACAGGAGCCATATCGATCGAACCGCCTGATGGTTCAGCAGCGGATCTCTGTAGGCTTTCTTGTGGCGTCATCTGTTGCCATGGCGACGGGCCCGCCATGGGATTCGAAGCGCTCCGCGCTGAAGCGCCGCCCCTCGCTCCGCCTCTGGGTCTTCCCCCACTGCTGGCCACGCCTACCACCGGACTTACGGCCGGGGTTCCTTGATCGTCATCACGGGATGACGTGCGTGCTGCGCAGCCTGACGCTCCTCCTGCTCTTCCTCCACGACAGCTCGAGGACCGCCCCGATCTTCTGGGCACAGCTGATCGCGGAGGCGAAGGGGAGTGTCTTCTCGGAGGGGCGCGTCTTCTCTTCTGGGCTCCGCTTCTTCCGTCGGATGCTGCACTGCCACTCCTTCTGCGGCTTGGTCCCGGGACATCCTCTTCCGGGCACAGCATGGGCTCGACGACGGGGGGAACACCAGGCGAGGATCCGTCTTCAGCCACGGGAACGAAGGGTCCCAGCGTGACCGATGTAGCTCCCATCGGAGCCTCTTGACCCGGAGCTGGAGGTAGGTCAAGGCATTGCCGGATCCAGTCTTCTCCCCCTTCTTCGCCCGCACGCTCGATTAGCCGCCTCAGAAGGCTCATCTTCTGGCCTCAGAGAACCCTGCTTGTCCAATGGAGATAACTCCTAGGACACCACAATCCTGTTCTCTGAGGCGGACTGATCAGCTCCTCGGAACCCTTCCTTTTATAGCCCGAATTCCTACTGGATAAAACTGGTCAGAACCAGTACTGGGCTCAAAGAGCCCTAAAAGCCCGGGAAAATCACGTGCAGGCCTCGTGGACAGCAGGTGTTTGAAAGAAAGCCCGGGAAAGTGACAGGCAACTCCTGCAGAGCCATAGCATGCCTCTGCAAGGGGGAGCCTTGAAACCGACCGCCCTGCCGCTGTCCCATAGGAAAAGGGGGTTATTGAAACTTCCCCCCTTTTCTGACAGAGGCTCTAACTGTAGAACAAAAAGACATCATCAAAAGACTAAATGACATTTAATTAAGGACTTCCAGAACCCCCTAGACGTACCGATTACACCACAAGAAATTGGGGAGAAAATCCAAAACCTGCAAACCAAAAAATCCAGTGGGATGGATGGAATCCTGCCAGAGATGATTAACCGCTTAACGACCGCCGCATGTACATATACGTCGGCAGAATGGCACGGACAGGCAGAACAACGCTGCCTAGATGTGGGTCGGGGGTCCGATCGGGACCCCCCCCCCCCCGGCACATGCGGCGGTCGGAAATGGTCTGGGAGCGATCCGGGACGAGAGCACAGCTATTCGTTTATAGCCGCCCCCTCGCGATCGCTCCCCGGAGCTGAAGAACGGGGAGAGCCGTATGTAAACACGGTTTCCCCATGCTTCACTGTGGCGGCTGCATCGATCGTGTCATCCCTTTTATAGGGAGTCACAATCGATGACGTCAGACCTACAGCCACACCCCCCTACAGTTGTAAACACACACTAGGTGAAACATAACTCCTTCAGCGCCCCCTGTGGTTAACTCCCAAACTGCAACTGTCATTTTCACAATTAACAATGCAATTTAAATGCATTTTTTGCTGTGAAAATGACAATGGTCCCAAAAATGTGTCAAAATTGTCCGAAGTGTCCGCCATAATGTCGCAGTCACGAAAAAAAAAAATCGCTGATCGCCGCCATCAGTAGTAAAACATTTTTTTTTATAAAAATGCAATAAAACTATCCCCTATTTTGTAAACGCTATAAATTTTGCGCAAACCAACCGATAAACGCTTATTGCGATTTTTTTTTTACCAAAAATATGTAGAAGAATACGTATCGGCCTAAACTGAGGAAAAAAAATGTTTTTTTATATATTTTTATTTACCAGTTAAAGCAGCGCAGTGCCAAATTGTAAAAACACCACTGGGCATTTAGCTGCATATTGGTCCGGGGCTTAAGTGGTTAAACACGGCTCCCCAGAGGTACACGCTGCAATGTGTAAACTGTTCAATCTGGTCCGGAGTGCTGGTTACTACCCTACAGTATGGAACCAAGGCCTCATAACACCAATCCCTAAGAGTGGAGACCAGTATGATCCATCCAACTACAGGGGGATATGTGTCAGCAGCACACTAGGGAAACTATTCAACAGTATCCTCAACAAACAGATCTTCAACTTCCTGACACAACACAATGTCCTCAGCAGAAGTCAGGCGGGGTTCATGCCAAACCATCGCACTACAGACCACATCTACACCCTGCACAGCCTCATCAAGAACCATGTCCACCACACAAAACATGGGAAGATATTCGCCTGCTTTGTGGACTTTAAGAAGGCATTTGATTCAGTGTGGCACCCAGGCCTGTTCCTCAAACTATCGGAGAGTGGAATAGGAGGGAAAACATACAACGTCATCAAGAGTTCATACACTGAGAACAGCTGCAGCGTAAAGGTGAATGGGAAAAGAACTGAACACTTCCGACAGGCCCGGGGGGTCAGACAGGGCTGCAGCTAGGGTTGCCACCTGTACGGGATTCACCCGGACAGTACGGGGGTTTTGAAACATGTGTCCGGGTCTCTGCCTGCCTGAGACCCAGGCACATTATTCAGACCCGCCAGTGGCTCCCTGTGCCCGAAGATGTGCTGCCACGGCCCGTGTAGTGTGAGTCTCGAGTTTGGTCCGGTGGATTTCTGCTCCTGCTGCCTGACTGAGTGCGACTACGAGCTCCCCCCCTCCCCCGCCCCTCGCACTGTTATCAAACCTCTGTCTGCTTTGTGTGCTGCAGACGGGACACAGACAGAGGCGGAGGCAGAGGCTCCATGTTGCCGGGTACTCTCCTCTGGTTGGCTGCAGAACGGACAAGGAGGTGGGGTTCAAGGCGGAGCCTCCTCATTCCCTGCTGCTCTGTTGGAAAGTGTGCAGAGATCGTGCTGAGACTGGAGCTCAGCATGTAAGGTCAGTTTTTGCCAAGTTAGTACTCTCACCTCTCCACCCCACCATACACTATACATACAGTCCTCACCACTTTCCCCCCACCATACACCATATATACAGTTCTCCCCCATATACACACCATCCATATATACAGTCCCCCCCCATACACCATCCATATATACAGCCCCCCATATACACAGTCACCCCCCCCATATGTACAGTTCTCCCCCCCCCCATACACCATCCATATATACAGTTACCCCCCATATATACAGTCCCCCCCCATACACCATCCATATATACAGCCCCCCATATACACAGTTACCCCCCCCATATGTACAGTTCTCCCCCCTCCCCATACACCATCCATATATACAGTTACCCCCCATATGTACAGCCCCCCCCCATATGTACAGTCCCCCCCATACACCATCCATATATACCAGACCTTGGCAAACTACGGCCCGCGGGCCGTATACGGCCCGGCGGACCTTTTAATCCGGCCCACCCCCGCCGCCGCAGCCTACTGTTATCACCGCGGCGGGGAACATAACAGACAGCGTTCGTTTGAACAGCTGTTTTCCCCGCCGCGCATAGACACTCCCCCTTGGACGGATCTGTCCAATCGCGAGCAAGGGGGAGTCACATAGACACTCCCCCTTGCTCGCGATTGGACAGATCCGTCCAAGGGGGAGTGTCTATGCGCAGCGGGGAAAACAGCTGTTCAAACGAACGCTGTCTGTTATGTTCCCCGCGCATAGACACTCCCCCTTGGACGGATCTGTCCAATCGCGAGCAAGGGGGAGTGTCTATGTGACTCCCCCTTGCTCGCGATTGGACAGATCCGTCCAAGGGGGAGTGTCTATGCGCGGCGGGGAAAACAGCTGTTCAAACGAACGCTGTCTGTTATGTTCCCCGCTGCGGTGATAACAGTAGGCAGGGCCGGGAGGGGTCACTGTGCCCATCACACGCAGCCACTTGTGCCAACACACGCAGCCACTTGTGCCAACACACGCAGCCACTTGTGCCAACACACGCAGCCACTTCGCCACCATAAATTGTCGCCACTGTGCCAATCGCACGCAGCCACTGTGCCAATCACACGCAGCCACTGTGCCAATCACACGCAGCCACTGTTCCTATCAAACGCAGCCACTGTGCCAATCACACGCAGCCACTGTGCAATCAATTGTTGCCACTGTTCCCAAACACAGCCACTGTGCCAATCACATGCAGCCACTGTGCCAATCACATGCAGCCACTGTGCCAATCACACGCAGCCACTGTGCCAATCACACGCAGCCACTGTGCCAATCACATGCAGCCACTGTGCCAATCACATGCAGCCACTGTGCCCATCAAACGCAGCCACTGTGCCAATCACACGCAGCCACTGTGCCAATAACACGCAGCCACTCTGCCCATCAAACGCAGCCACTGTGCCAATCACACGCAGCCACTGTGCCCATCAAACGCAGCCACTGTGCCATCACATGCAGCCACTGTGCCAACACACGCAGTCACTGTGCCATCAATTGTTGCCACTGTGCCCATCACACGCAGCCACTGTGCCATCAATTGTCGCCACTGTGCCCATCAAACGCAACCACTGTGCCATCACACGCAGCCACTGTGCCATCACATGCAGCCACTGTTTAATCAATTGTTATTGATTAAACAGTGGCTGCCTGTCCCCAGCCTCTGTCCCCCTCCTGTGTCATGTCCCCAGCCTCTGTCCCCCTCCTGTGCCATGTCCCCAGCGTCTGTCCCCCTCCTGTGTCATGTCCCCAGCCTCTGTCCCCCTCCTGTGCCATGTCCCCAGCGTCTTTCCCCCTCCTGTGTCATGTCCCCAGCGTCTGTCCCCCTCCTGTGTCATGTCTCCAGCGTCTGTCCCCCTCCTGTGTCATGTCCCCAGCGTCTGTCCCCCTCCTGTGTCATGTCCCCAGCGTCTGTCTCCCTCCTGTGTCATGTCCCCAGCCTCTGTCCCCCTCCTGTGTCATGTCCCCAGCATCTGTCCCCCTCCTGTGTCATGTCCCCAGCGTCTGTCCCCCTCCTGTGTCATGTCCCCAGCCTCTGTCCCCCTCCTGTGTCATGTCCCCAGCCTCTGTCCCCCTCCTGTGTCATGTCCCCAGCCTCTGTCCCCCTCCTGTGTCATGTCCCCAGCCTCTGTCCCCCTCCTGTGCCATGTCCCCAGCCTCTGTCCCCCTCCTGTGCCATGTCCCCAGACTCTGTCCCCCTCCTGTGCCATGTCCCCAGACTCTGTCCCCCTCCTGTGCCATGTCCCCAGCCTCTGTCCCCCTCCTGTGCCATGTCCCCAGCCTCTGTCCCCCTCCTGTGCCATGTCCCCAGCCTCTGTCCCCCTCCTGTGCCATGTCCCCAGCCTCTGTCCCCCTCCTGTGCCATGTCCCCAGCCTCTGTCCCCCTCCTGTGTCATGTCCCCAGCCTCTGTCCCCCTCCTGTGTCATGTCCCCAGCCTCTGTCCCCCTCCTGTGCCATGTCCCCAGCCTCTGTCCCCCTCCTGTGCCATGTCCCCAGCCTCTGTCCCCCTCCTGTGCCATGTCCCCAGCCTCTGTCCCCTCCTGTGTCATGTCCCCAGCCTCTGTCCCCCTCCTGTGCCATGTCCCCAGCCTCTGTCCCCCTCCTGTGTCATGTCCCCAGCCTCTGTCCCCCTCCTGTGTCATGTCCCCAGCCTCTGTCCCCCTCCTGTGTCATGTCCCCAGCCTCTGTCCCCCTCCTGTGTCATGTCCCCAGCCTCTGTCCCCCTCCTGTGCCATGTCCCCAGCCTCTGTCCCCCTCCTGTGCCATGTCCCCAGCCTCTGTCCCCCTCCTGTGCCATGTCCCCAGCCTCTGTCCCCCAGTTTTCCAACAATGATATTTACTGCTTTTTATAAAGAAATACAATTGATTTTATGCAGTATTGAGTTTAGCCTTTTGGCCCGGCCCTCCAAAATATTTTTAGTTTCTCATGTGGCCCCATCGAAAAAATAATTGCCCACCCCTGATATATACAGTCCCCCCCATATACACAGTTACCCCCCCATATGTACAGTTCTCCCCCCTCATACACCATCCATATATACAGCCCCCCCATATATACAGTTACCCCCCCATATGTACAGTCCCCCCCCATACACCATCCATATATACAGTCCCCCCCATATACACAGTTACCCCCCCATATGTACGGTTCTCCCCCCCCCATACACCATCCATATATACAGCCCCCATATATACAATTACCCCCCCCCCATATGTACAGTTCCCCCCCTATACACCATCCATATATACAGTCCCCCCCATATATACAGTTACCGCCCCATATGTACAGTTCCCCCCCATACATCCATATATACAGTCCCCCCCATATATACAGTTACCCCCCCATATGTACAGTCCCCCCCATACACCATCCATATATACAGTCCCCCTCCCATATATACAGTTACCCCCCATATGTACAGTTCCCCCCCCATACACCATCCATATATACAGCCCCCCCCATATGTACAGTCCCCCCCCCATACTCCATCCATATATTCCGTTCCCCCCTATATATACAGTTCTCCCCTCATACACCATCCATATATATACAGCCCCCCATATATACAGTTCTCCCCCCCCATAAATACAGTTCTCCCCCCCCATAAACAGATCCCCCTATATGGACAGTTCTCCCCCCCCCCCATACACCATCCATATATACAGTCCCTCCCATATATACAATTACCCCCCCCCCCATATGTACAGTTCCCCCCCATACACCATCCATATATACAGTCCCCCCATATATACAATTACCCCCCCCCCCATATGTACAGTCCCCCCCCCCCCCATACACCATCCATATATACAGTCCCCCCATATATACAGTTACCCCCCCATATGTACAGTCCCCCCCCCATACACCATCCATATATACAGTCCCCCCCATATATACAGTTACCCCCCCCATACACCATCCATATATACAGTCCCCCCATATATACAGTTACCCCCCATATGTACAGTCCCCCCCCCCATAAACTATCCATATATACAGTCCCCCCCATATATACAGTTACCCCCCCCCCCCCCATACACCATCCATATATACAGCCCCCCATATACACAGTTCTTCCCCCCCATATATACAGTTACCCCCCCATATGTACATTTCTCCCCCCCATTCACCATCCATATATACAGCCCCCCCATATACACAGTTACCCCCACCCCATATGTACAGTTCTACCCCCCCATACACCATACATATATACAGTTATCCCCCATATATACAATCCCCCCCTCCATATATACGTTTTTTCCCAGATACACCATCCATATATACAGTCTCCCCCATACACCATCCATATATACAGCCCCCCCCCATATACACAGTTACCCCCACCCCATATGTACAGTTCTACCCCCCCCATACACCATACATATATACAGTTATCCCCCATATATACAATTCCCCCCCCCTCCATATATACAGTTTTTCCCAGATACACCATCCATATATTATTCTCCCCCCATCCATATGTACAGTCCCCCATATATACAGTTCTCCCCCCCCATACACCATCCATATATACTGTTCTCCCCCATATACACAGTTATCCCCCTATATGTACATTTCCCCCCCATACACCATCCATACAGTATATACAGTCCCCCCCATATATACAATTCTCCCCTCATACACCATCCATATATACAGCCCCCCATATATACAGTTCTCCCCCACCCCATATATACAGTTCTCCCCCCATACACCATCCATATATACAGTTCTCCCCATATACAGTTCCCCACCATATATACAGTTCCCCCCCCCATATATATACAGTCCCCCCCCATATATACAGTCCCCCCCCATATATACAGTTACCCCCCATATGTACAGTTCCCCCCCCCCATTCACCATCCATATATACAGCCCCCCCCATATGTACAGTTCTCCCCCATATACACAGTTACCCCCCCCCCCCCATATGTACAGTTCTCCCCCCCCCATACATATATACAGTTATCCCCCATATATACAATCCCCCCCCCCTCCATATATACAGTTTTTCCCAGATACACCATCCATATATACAGTCCCTCCCATATATTTTTCTCCCCCCCATACACCACCCATATATTATTCTCCCCCATCCATATGTACAGTCCCCCATATATACAGTTCTCCCCCCGTATATACAGTTCTCCCCCGATACACCATCCATATATACAGTCGGGGGGGGGGGTATTGGGGGGCAATACACCATCCATATATACAGTTCTCCCCCGATACACCATCCATATATACAGTTCTCCCCCGATACACCATCCATATATACAGTCGGGGGGGGGGGTATTACACCATCCATATATACAGTTCTCCCCCGATACACCATCCATATATACAGTCGGGGGGGGGGGGGGGGGGTATTACACCATCCATATATACAGTTCTCCCCCGATACACCATCCATATATACAGTCGGGGGGGGGTATTACACCATCCATATATACAGTTCTCCCCCGATACACCATCCATATATACACAGTTAAAAAAAACATGCAGGAGGCTCCGCCCACCTAAGTAAATTCTAGTGTTCTGAAAAAAGAAAGTTCCAGGCCCCGCACAGTGACATCACAAAGCTAACCCCCACAGAGCCTTTATATTCCAGACGCATAGGGCTCAGCCTCAGATAACACAGAGCGTTGAGGAGTGTGGATGTGTTGTTATTTGTCTCTGACAAAACAAGCGAAAATGAACAAGTTATTGTCATTATTTCTTATTGTGTTGGCCATGCCAATTGCAATGATCAACGGATTACCGATTCCATCAAAAGGTTAGGACTCTATTATATATTTGTAGTTTTCATTGGAATAAAGGAGAGTACACATTATACACATTGCACTTTCATATTCGGAGCTTTGCTTCAGTCATGTGACTTAAATCTTCCTGGATTCATTTGAAATCAAACTGTCCCTTTGTAAAACATGAACCTTCCCCTCCCCCGAAGTGTCATTTATTTATGAAAATGACAAAGACCCTGAAAGCTTTGTGAAGTGAGCCCAATACACTGCAGTGTAGTAGATAATAGAAGCCATAGAGATCCATCCTATATACAGGACATGGGAATCCCAGTGTACATCACATGGAGGGAGGAGATTACAGCTTCTTTACAATTACTTACATATGGTCACAACACCCGTGTGAGAAGGCTGTGCTGGAAGCAACTTCATCACCATAGAAATGGCATTCAGGGAACGGTTACTAGACATACAATAACCCGCCCCTCACCTAAGTCACGCCTGTATCCACCCCATACCCGCCTCTCATCTCCACCCCCTACATACCTTCTAGCACCGCCCCCTTTTGAGAATAGGGAACCAAGTATGATTCGTAAGGAGGTCTGGCTGCAGAGTGGAGCTCCACCGATGACAGGAAACACATGACCTCCACTCCACTTTTTTTTTTTTTCTTATTACTGAACTTCATTGGGAATCTCTGCAGCTGGAGCGCCATAGGAAACATGTGTCCTCCACCTTTCTTTAAATCAGTGTTTCTCAATTCCAGTCCTCAGGCCCCCCCAACAGGTCAGGTTTTCAGGATTTCCCTCAGATGAAAAGGCTGTGGTGATTACTAAGGCAGTGAAACTGATCAAATCACCTGTGCAAAATAATGGAAATCCTAAAAACCTGACCTGTTGGGGGGGCCTGAGGACTGGAATTGAGAAACACTGCTTTAAATGAACTTTAATGTAACAAAACAACAAATAGACAACACTACAGGAAGTGGAGCCTGGGATTTGCAGAAACACAAGATATTTTTGGGAGGTTTTGTACTTCCTATTAAAGTGCTGTCCTTCAGTTAACTTTGTAAACTGTATTGGTTTGTAAACAGCGATTGTTTACCCACCTCAATCCCGGAAGGATTCCCCTCCCCCTTAAAGTGGAGGTTCCACCTGAAAAAAAATATTCCACCAAAAATCAAAAAAAAAAAAAAAAAAAAATATGAAAAAAAAAATGTTTTACTCACCCTAAATAGCTGTTGCTATGCGGAAGTGCCAAATCTGCCTCTTCATTGTCCGCGGTGGATTCTCTTCCTCCTCCTACACTGGGTGTCTTCTTGTGAATGGGGCGCACTGTATTCTGGGAACTGTGTGTGTCCCAGAAAGCAGCCGGCCCATTCACAAAGCGCCGCGCTGCTCGCGCATGCGCAGTAGGAAACGGGCAGTGAAGCCGTACTGCTTCACTACCTGTTTCCCTTATTGTGGATGGCGGCGCTTTGAGCTGCTAGGATCGGCCTCGGCGGGGGCAGACATCGCTGGCGGCTAGGACAGGTAAGTGTCCTTATTAAAAGTCAGCAGCTACAGGGTTAGTAGCTGCCGACTTTTAATTTTTTATTTTTTGTAATGGAACATCCGCTTTAATGACCAAAGCATTTTTTTGCGATACGGCACTGACAATTGAGAGAGAGAGAGGAGAAGAATATGCCTTTAAACGCACTGCAAACACACTAAAATGCATGTAAATGCAGATGCAGAAATGCACAGTGAACACAGGGATTGTGGTGTAAACAAGCCTTAAATCAGGAAGCAAACAGTTAAAAAAAAAAAAAAAAAACATGCAGGAGGCTCCGCCCACCTAAGTAAATTCTAGTGTTCTGAAAAAAGAAAGTTCCAGGCCCCGTACAGTGACATCACAAAGCTAACCCCCACAGAGCCTTTATATTCCAGACGCATAGGGCTCAGCCTCAGATAACACAGAGCGTTGAGGAGTGTGGATGTGTTGTTATTTGTCTCTGACAAAACAAGCGAAAATGAACAAGTTATTGTCATTATTTCTTATTGTGTTGGCCATGCCAATTGCAATGATCAACGGATTACCGATTCCATCAAAAGGTTAGGACTCTATTATATATTTGTAGTTTTCATTGGAATAAAGGAGAGTACACATCATACACATTTTATCTCTTTTATCAATTATACACATTGCACTTTCATATTCGGAGCTTTGCTTCAGTCATGTGACTTAAATCTTCCTGGATTCATTTGAAATCAAACTGTCCCTTTGTAAAACATGAACCTTCCCCTCCCCCGAAGTGTCATTTATTTATGAAAATGACAAAGACCCTGAAAGCTTTGTGAAGTGAGCCCAATACACTGCAGTGTAGTAGATAATAGAAGCCATAGAGATCCATCCTATATACAGGACATGGGAATCCCAGTGTACATCACATGGAGGGAGGAGATTACAGCTTCTTTACAATTACTTACATATGGTCACAACACCCGTGTGAGAAGGCTGTGCTGGAAGCAACTTCATCACCCTAGAAATGGCATTCAGGGAACGGTTACTAGACATACAATAACCCGCCCCTCACCTAAGTCACGCCTGTATCCACCCCATACCCGCCTCTCATCTCCACCCCCCTACATACCTTCTAGCACCGCCCCCTTTTGAGAATAGGGAACCAAGTATGATTCATAAGGAGGTCTGGCTGCAGAGTGGAGCTCCACCAATGACAGGAAACACATGACCTCCACTCCACTTTTTTTTTATTTTTTATTACTGAACTTCATTGGGAATCTCTGCAGCTGGAGCGCCATAGGCAGGGCCGCTGATAGGCCAGTACAGCCAGCCCTGGCGTCCCGGGCCCGGCGTTCAGGGGGGGCCCGGGCAGCCTCATAGACAGAAGTAAAAAAATAAAAATGTTTCTTCTAAATTACACCCCTGCTTAGCCACTCCTGCTAGCTTAGGGGGCGGGGGTATTGTGGCTATTTTTCGGGCCCCTCCTCTCTGATTATGTGGTGGTGGGAGACTGGAAGTGGAGGGACTTTTTTTTCTTTTTCGGGCGCATGTGCAGTGCATTCCGCGCCCCGCTCTGCCGCTTACAGTTCCGGGCGCCAGCCTGCTGCTGTCCATTTCCTTCCCTGGCGGAGTGATCTAGCTCCCCTTAGCAAGATGGCGAGAGAGAGGCTGCAAGGTGCGCGGCGGAGGTATCAGGCAGCTGACAAATTGCCGAAGCAGAGGGGAAGCTGGAATTCGTGGCTGCTGCAGCACGGGAGTGCCTGGAGGTGGGTTAGTGCTGACACAGAAGAGGGAGCATGTTTGTCTGTACCTGGCACTTTGGAAAATTGCACGAGTCAAAATTGTCAATGTATGGACTTGGAGATAAAAGGACACAGACTCATGTATAAATTAGATTTGCTTATTATTTTAATTATTATTTTACACTAATTTCACAGGTAATTGGAACATTTTTGTTAATGGATATATGATTTTTATCTAGTATAATAATGTTAATATTGTGGGGATTCATTAGGCAAAAAAAAAAAACATATACACAGGCAATTTAAAAGCAGCAGCTTATCGAGGATTCATTCACATAGGATTTCATTGTGTTGGCTATTTCACCTAAGAGTGGTTATTGGTATTACAAGAATATATCACCATCTATAACACACAGGCAGTGTGTTATAGATGCTGATGATCTTAAAGAGGAAGTAAACCCTATTATTTATTTATTTATTTTTAAAACACCCTGCAAGGCATAGCATACTAGCTCATTATTAAGTACTTACCTGAGATCGAAGCCCCTGCAGTGGTGCTCGTTCCCCTCCTCCGTCGCCGCCATCTCTGCACGATTCACTTCTGCATATCATGGCTCCGGCGCTGTGACTGGCCGGAGCCACAATGACGTCACTCCCGCTAATGCGCGCTGGTGCCGCCACTAACGGCATGATCGCCGCTAGTAACGGCACGCTCAATGCGCCTGCGCGCCGTTGTCTATGCGCGGTAGACATTGGTGTCTTTCTTTTGCAGATCAGACACAGCCTGCTCTGCTTTAAGGGTAGCTGGTGTAAACAAATCGACTATCCATTTATAACCAACTGCCCTCCAATCCGATCTGCTAGACAGCGGGTTACAAATCCCTTTCCGTTTTGTTTAGAGAATCAGATTGGAGGTAGGTGGGTGTAAATGAACATAAGTCCATTTAGATCCATCGCTCTATAGTAATGAATGGAGGGTCAGATCAGGTCCGCCTATAAAATGGACAGGCGGGCCCTATCAGACCCGTTGTGTGAACCCACCCCCAAACTGCTTGCGCCCACCCTTTGGCAGGGTGGCACGGACAGGCTGGATCACATACATGTACATCCAGCCTGTTCCTACACTTTATTTCAAGGTGCGGTGTAGGGAGGGGGCGGGGCAATGGATAGGGTTGAGGGTGGGGCTGAAGGGGGGGGGGCCCGTCAGGTAGGCTGTACGGGGCCCCATGATTTCTATCAGCGGCCCTGGCCATAGGAAACATGTGTCCTCCACCTTTCTTTAAATGAACTTTAATGTAACAAAACAACAAATAGACAACACTACAGGAAGTGGAGCCTGGGATTTGCAGAAACACAAGATATTTTTGGGAGGTGTTGTACTTCCTGTTAAAGTGCTGTCCTTCAGTTAAAGCGGAGTTCCACCCAAAATTGGAACTTCCGCTTATCCCACTCCTCACCCCCTTACATGCCACATTTGGCATGTAATTTTTTCGGGTGGGATTGGGGGCTTCAGGAGGAGTGGGAATTCCTGTCCCACTTCCTCCTTCCGCCGAGAGGCTGGTTAGGCGATTAAGCATAATCGCCTACAGCAGCCCCTCCCTGTAGGCGATCGCCTAGGACACGTCACAGGTCCTAGGCGATCTCCTGTCCAATCAGACGGCGCCGTGCCACGCCGCTCGCGCATGCGCAGTGGGTGCCCGGCCGTGAAGCCGAAAGCTGTCACGGCCGGGGGCCCACAGTTGAAATGAAGATGCCGGCCGGGGAGGGGGGGGGAGGAGCGGAGCCCCGGCCGGCGCGTCGCTGGAACGCTGGAGCAGGTAAGTGTATGTTTATTAAAAGCCAGCAGCTACACTTTTTGTAGCTGCTGACTTTTAATAAACATAAAAATTGGCTGGAACACCCCTTTAACTTTTTAAACTGTATTGGTTTGTAAACAGCGATTGTTTAACCACTTCAGTCCCGGAAGGATTCCCCTCCCCCTTAATGACCAGAGCATTTTTTTGCGATACGGCACTGACAATTGCCAATCGTGTGACGCTGTACACAAAACACAAATTTATGTTCTTTTTTACCCACAAATAGATTATTTAGGTGGTATTTGATCACCTCTGCAGTTTTTATTTTTTGCGCTATAAAACACAAAAAGAGCGAAGAGCGATAAATACCACAACCCCCCCCCCCCAAATATATATATATATATATATATATATATATATATATATATACATATATATATATATATATATATATATATATATATATATATATATATATATATATATTACGTATATAAAATGAATTTATTCATCAGTTTAGGCCAATATATATCCCTGTACATATTTTTGGTTAAAAAAAACAAAAAAACTCACAATATGCGTATATTAAGTGGTTTGCACAAAAGTTATGGCATCTACAAACTCTGGGATAGATTTTAGGGATTTTTATTTATTTTTTATTGATTTTACTGGTTTGTGATTTTTAGCGCGGACAAATCTGACCCCAAATAACACTTTTTGGGGACCAGTGACATTATTACATTGATCAGTGCTATAAAAATGCACTAATCAATGTAAAAATGACACTGGCAGGGAAGGGGTTAACTGTGTTCCCTGGGTGGGTGGCTGCCTGGGACATGACAGATATCACTGTTCCCGATCACAATAGACAGTTCCCAATATCTAGCAAGAGAGACAGTCCCATATATACAGCAAGAGAGACAGTCCCAATATCCAGGCAGCATTTTAAGACATCCCCATATCCTGACAGCAGCATTACTAGACAGTCAAGCAGCCCCTATATTCATCCAGCAACAACACTGACAGTTTTAAATAATTACCAAAATCAATGTACAGTCTTCCTCAGGCAGTGAGCAGTCAGAAGTTTCAGGACAGGACACCACACTGCAGCTCTTCCTCACACTCACAGGAACATCCACTCTACTACAGGGAGAGGCAGAGTGCTGCTGATATTGCTCCGCACTCCACTCTCTTAAAGGGGTTATAAAATAAAAATTCCCCCCTAAATAGTCCTCCTTCACTTACCTCATCCTTCCATTTTGCTTTTAAATGTACTTATTTCTTCTGAGAAATGCTCACTTCCCGTTCTTCTGTCTGTAACTCACCACCGTAATGTAAGGCTTTCTTCCTGGTGTGCAGAAAGCCTCTTGAGGGGGGAGGGGGCGAGCAGGCAAGTCAGGACACTCTCTACTTTGCAGATAGAGAAAGGAGCTGTGTGCTAGTGAGCATCCTGACACTCCTGCTCGCCCTCTCCCCCCTCAAGAGGCTTTCTGCACACCAAGAAGAAAGCCTCGCATTATGGTGGTGAGTTACAGACAGAAGAACAGGAAGTGAGCATTTCTCAGAAGAAAAAAGGACATTTAAAAGCAAAATTGAAGGATGAGGTAAGTGAAGGAGGACTGCACTAAGGTAAAGGAAGCTATTTAGGGAAAAAAACATTCCTTTACAACCCCTTTAAGGCTGCTGCCGGTACTATAGGAGCTGTGTCGGCTTATGTGGCCGCCAGCTGACTTTGCGGGCTGAGAGCTGCTTAAAACAAGCTATATATTAAAAAAAAAAAGCTCTGCTCCCTGTCAGAAGTACCAGAACTCAGTTCTGGCACACACACACAAAATAACTGAATATAATATAATAGGATTGTACTTATCTTTCTTAGATAATATAAAATTAATATTTGTATTTATTTTCTCTTCTGTGATTATAGATCCGAACGAACGTTATAGATATGCTGTGTACGAGCCGTCAGGCAAGGAGTACAAGATGGAGATATTTGTACCTGCAGAGTCCGAGCTTGCACCCGAGGAACACAAAGTGGACGTGCTATTTGCACCTAAAGTGTCCGAGCTTGCACCCGAGGAACACATAGCGGACGCGCTATATGTACCTGAAGAGTCCAAGCTTGCACCCGAGGAACACAAAGCGGACGTGCTATATGCACCTAAAGAGTCTGAGCTTGCACCCGAGGAACACATAGCGGACGCGCTATATGCACCTGAAGAGTCCGAGCTTGCACCAGAGGAACATATAGCGGACGCGCTATATGCACCTGAAGAGTCCGAGCTTGCACCCGAGGAACATATAGCGGACGCGCTATATGCACCTGAAGAGTCCGAGCTTGCACCCGAGGAACATATAGCGGACGCGCTATATGCACCTGAAGAGTCCGAGCTTGCACCCGAGGAACATATAGCGGACGCGCTATATGCACCTGATGAGTCCGAGCTTGCACCCGAGGAACATATAGCGGATGCGCTATATGCACCTGAAGAGTCCGAGCTTGCACCCGAGGAACATATAGCGGACGCGCTATATGCACCTGAAGAGTCCGAGCTTGCTCCCGAGGAACACAAAGCGGACGCGCTATTTGCACCTGAAGAGTCCGAGCTTGCACCCGAGGAACACATAGCGGACGCGCTATATGCACCTGAAGAGTCCGAGCTTGCACCCGAGGAACACAAAGCGGACGCACTATTTGCACCTGAAGAGTCCGAGCTTGCCCCAGAGGAACACAAAGCGGACGCGCTATTTGCACCTGAAGAGTCAGAGCTTGCACCCGAGGAACACAAAGCGGACGTGCTATATGCACCTAAAGAGTCCGAGCTTGCACCCGGGGAACATATAGCGGACGCGCTATATGCACCTGAAGAGTCCGAGCTTGCACCCGAGGAACATATAGCGGACGCGCTATATGCACCTGAAGAATCCGAGCTTGCACCCGAGGAACACAAAGCGGACGCACTATTTGCACCTGAAGAGTCCGAGCTTGCCCCAGAGGAACACAAAGCGGACGCGCTATTTGCACCTGAAGAGTCAGAGCTTGCACCCGAGGAACACAAAGCGGACGTGCTATATGCACCTAAAGAGTCCGAGCTTGCACCCGAGGAACATATAGCGGACGCGCTATTTGCACCTGAAGAGTCCGAGCTTGCCCCAGAGGAACACAAAGCGGACGCGCTATTTGCACCTGAAGAGTCAGAGCTTGCACCCGAGGAACACAAAGCGGATGTGCTATATGCACCTAAAGAGTCCGAGCTTGCACCCGAGGAACATATAGCGGACGCGCTATATGCACCTGAAGAATCCGAGCTTGCACCCGAGGAACACAAAGCGGACGCGCTATTTGCACCTGAAGAGTCTGAGCTTGCCCCAGAGGAACACAAAGCGGACGCGCTATTTGCACCTGAAGAGTCTGAGCTTGCCCCAGAAGAACACAAAGCGGACGCGCTATTTGCACCTGAAGAGTCCGAGCTTGCATCCGAGGAACACAAAGCGGACGTGCTATATGCACCTGAAGAGTCTGAGCTTGCACCCGAGGAACATATAGCGGACGCACTATATGCACCTGAAGAATCCGAGCTTGCACCCGAGGAACACAAAGCGGACGTGCTATATGCACCTGAAGAGTCTGAGCTTGCACCCGAGGAACATATAGCGGACGCACTATATGCACCTGAAGAATCCGAGCTTGCACCCGAGGAACACAAAGCGGACGCGCTATTTGCACCTGAAGAGTCCGAGCTTGCCCCCGAGGAACACAAAGCGGACGCGCTATATGCACCTGAAGAGTCCGAGCTTGCACCAGAGGAACACAAAGCGGACGTGCTATTTGCACCTGAAGAGTCCAAGCTTGCACCCGAGGAACACAAAGCGGACGCGCTATTTGCACCTGAAGAGTCTGAGTTCACAGGTGGATGGCGACGGACGGCAGTTGAGGAGGATTTAGCTACAGAGTCCAATCTGTCAGCTGAAGATACCAAAGCAGATGAGATGGATGTACCTGAAGAGTCCAAGCTTGCACCCGAGGAACACAAAGCGGACGTGCTATTTGCACCTGAAGAGTCAGAGCTTGCACCCGAGGAACACAAAGCGGACGTGCTATTTGCACCTGAAGAGTCTGAGTTCACAGGTGGATGGCGACAGACGGCAGTTGAGGAGGATTTAGCTACAGAGTCCAATCTGTCAGCTGAAGATACCAAAGCAGATGATACAAGTGTACCTGCGGAGTCCAAGCACACAGGTAAAGATACCAAAGCAGATGAGATGGATGTACCTGCGGAGTCCAAGCTTGCAGGTGAAGGAACAAAGGCAGATGTGACGTCTAAGCCCCCAGACACCCAGGATACAGGTAAGAGAATATAACGTGATCATTTGAAGTCAGTGCTCTAACCAATTACATTTTGTCTGATTCTTGCTGAAATGGCCACAATTCAAGACACGGGTGGGTCTGCAAGCATCACCCATCCCTACAAAAGTCTGTTTTTAAAATTCAGGGGGTAAATTATCGGGCAAACAGTGACTGCATCCTATCAGATGTAATAATTGTTTGGCAGCACCAGCAGCCATGGCTGCCTGAATATAATAGAGATTCCTTCATCCATGCTGCTATTAGGGAAGACTTACACAGTGGGCAGGAACACTATTTTAGGGGTTTGAAAACTTGGGTGACTTCTGGGGAATTGAATTCCATGCACATTCTGTCCTGTCTCATAAATGCCCGGGGGCCAGGCCAAAACGGCAGCAGGAGGTGGAACACAGAGTACCCTCCGTTCTTATGCTTGGCTGTGCACCGACCAGCTGCCGAGTCCATATTTTTTGGTAGTTCTAGGGGACTTCCATACACCCCTCTGGTGCTGTCCCTGCATGGATGTATATTTTATAAATGTCCAATTGTTAAAGCACTTATGGAATTTGGGGTTCTAAAAAAGAAGGGCCATTATCAGTTCTAAGCAAATACACATTCTTTGTCATGAAGTAAAACGCCTGTGTGAGAAGGAAGTAACCATCCCCTGACTCAGGAGCCACACACCTATGTCAAGTCATTGCCTCTGTGAATAGGTTCTGGCCCACTGCCCCAGAACTAGCATGCAGCACATGAGCCAGGGAATATCTACTTCAAGCCAACATGAAGGCCTCTTGAGCCCCCCTAGGGAAAGAGAGCCTTGACTGATGGGGGCATGGCCAGGTACTGGACAAGGCGGTGGCCATGGCAGGATTGGCTACTAGGGGGGTGGGGTCGGGCCGGAGTTCAAATAAAAGGGACCCCCCCAGGGAATTCTGGGTCTTTTGGAAGCCCGCTGGGAAGAGCTGAGGGAAGTACTGACCCCTTACTGACCAGTTTAACCCAGGCTTTCTCTCACTTATTTTATCACAGCCAGAACGGTGCAAGGCAGGCTGGAATCTGATTGCCCGCTGTGGGGAAATAATAGCTGTTCTTATGCTGACAATTATCTAGAAAACACAAAGGACTTCTAAACTCTAATCAAATTTTTAATGTATAAATAACATTCATGATTTTGTATCCTTGTAGATAATGTACCCGAGAAATTTATATCTTTGTTTCTTTTCTGTTATTCTAGGACTAGATTTGCTGGGTAGAGACTATCAGTATATTCCAGCCCTGGGAAAAGACCATCAATATCTGGCCATTTTGCCAGGTGGTCAGAGGATGCTGGATGAACCCGAAGGCCAAGATTCCTCAGAAGATGTCCGGGCTTGGTATCACACCAAGGTGGAAGGTAAGTGAAATGTTCTGAAATAAGAATGGGCTTAATGCAGCTAGTGTAATATTAATTATGATTTAAAGCACAGCTCCAGCCAAAACTTTTATTCTTTTTAGTTAAAGCGGATGTTCCGCCAAAAAAAAAATATTAAAAGCCAACAGCTACAAATACTGCAGCTGCTGACTTTTAATACTAGGACACTTACCTGTCCTGGAGTCCAGCGGCGTCCGCAGCAGATGACGAGCTCCCCCCTCCATCCACGCTGAGGGAACCAGGAAGTGAAGCGCTGCGGCTTCACTGCCCGGTTCCCTACGGCGCATGCGCGAGTCGCGCCCGCCGATTGGCTCCCGCTGTGTGCTGGGAGCCGAGTGTTCCCAGCACACAACGGGGGGTGACGGGATGTGACGCAATGCCCGTCTTTTGCCCGTGAATGCCGGGCCGGAAGTGGGTGCAAATACCTGTCTTTAGACAGGTATCTGCACCCCCCTCCCCCCTGAAAGGTGTCAAATGTGACACCGGAGGGGGGGAGGGTTCCGATCAGCGGGACTTCACTTTAGGGTGGAGAACTGCTTTAATATGGTGTGGGGAGGAGTTGGGAAGATTTCTTCTTACTTCCTGTGTGCTCTCCAGGACACAAAGGGAGGTAATCTCCCCAAGTGAGGAGACATAAAGTTTGTTCGCAATTTCCCCACCTGGAGTTCCACATGATTAATTTTACCCAGCTATGTTATCCCAATACATTTAGAAGTTCTTACATGTGCTCTTATCATTGACAATAACGCTTTCTTTCCTTCTTTTTGTTGAAGTCCCTATTTGGCTCCTGGCTATCATGACGGTGATACTCAGTGGATTTATTTTCATGTCGGTCGCCATCTGCATCTGCAAAGCAAAGAATCAGTAAGTATCCACAATTTATACAATTGAAGATATTTGTATTTATTTTTTTGTTTGGCCATAATCTTACATATAAACAGCAAAGCCTGGAACAGGGCGGTTCTGTAATAACACGTAGGCCCCTGATCCAGTACTTCAAGGCATGTGCCGGTGACAACCTGTGCTATGACATGGGCCACTGATCCTGTACTTTAAGGCATGTGCCGGTGATAACCTGTGCTATTAAAAATGGGCCACTGATCCTGTACTTCGAGGCATGTGTTGGTGACTACCTGTGGTATGACATGGGCCACTGATCCTGTACTACGAGGCATGTGTCAGTGACTACCTGTGCTATGACATGGGCCACTGATCCTGTACTTCCAGGCATGTGTCGGTGACTACCTGTGCTATGACATGGGCCACTGATCCTGTACTTCCAGGCATGTGTCGGTGACTACCTGTGCTATGACATGGGCCACTGATCCTGTACTTCCAGGCATGTGTTGGTGACTACCTGTGCTATGACATGGGCCACTGATCCAGTACTTCTAGGTCTGTGCCAGTGACAACCTGTCATACCACAGATCTCTAATCTAGTACATTCATGCCTGTTTTGGTGACAATCTGTGATACCATGTGGGCCCCTGATACAGAGTTTCTAGGCTTATCCTGCTGTTTACCTCTGACTGTATTTGTTGCCCATTTTTTCTATTGTCCACTATAAACTAAACTTTTTCTTCTTTTTGCAGGTGGAAACAAAAATCAAGATTAAATGAAGAAGACCAACTGACAAGCGTCGTTGTAAAATAAAACAATAGATTTTACAAGGAAAGGAAGTTATTTACCAAGCCAACAAATGAGGAAATGGAACTATATCTTCGAGGACGTGATTCGGGAATTGGAAAGAGAAGGGAGTATTCCACCCTATTAGAACACAACAATTGGTGTTTTCAGCTATAACCTGCGGCGCTGATCAAGTGGGGAAAACCTGATGGGGTGGTTGTACAACAGTCCGGGTCAGGACCATGGGTGGGCAGGAGGAGAAGCTGCCCTGGGCACTGTGGTATTATGTGGGTTTGGGGGGCACCACAAGGAGATTAGAGGGAGGGGAATTGTGTTGGGTGGAGGAATTTGGGGGGGGGGGGGTGACAGGGGTTAACAATTGAAGATTTGGTGAGGTGTGTGAGCATAGCTAATTCTAATTTGGGGGGGGGGGGAATTTGTGTTAGGATGGGGAAGATTATTTGTGCTAAGAGGGAGGATTAGGGGGGTTTGTGCTATAAAAGTAATATGCTAGAGGGGATTTTTTTTTGGGGGGGGGGTTGTGCTAGTAGGAGTGATTCGGGTATTTGTGCTAGGAGGGTAAATTTGTGGGGGGAGATTTTTGCTAGGATAGGGGGATTAGTGAGGGGAATTTCTGCTGAAAGGGGGGGGGGATGATTGTGCTTGGAGGGGAAAGTTGAGGAATAGAGGATTTGTACTAGGAGGGGGAATATTTATTCATTATTTTATTTTTTGGGGAGGGGATCGATTTTTTTTTTTGGGGGGTGGGGTTGCTGACACATAATGCTCATACATAATGGGGGGGCGCATTTGGTATTTTTGCCCTGGGCAGAGAACACTGCTATGAAGGGGCAGGGGGCACTACAATGGAGCAGGATGTACAACAATCAGGGCCAGGACAAGGGGTGGGCAGGAGGAGCGGCTGCCCTGGGCACTGTGGTATTATGTGAGGTGGGTGGGCACCACAAGGAGATTGGAGGGAGGGGATTTTGTGTTGGGTGGAGGAATTTGGGGGGTGACAGGGGTTAACAAATGGAGATTTGGTGAGGTGTGCTAGGAATTTTAATTTGGGGTAAAGTTGATCCAGGGAAAATCCGATTGCCTGTCGGGGGATCAGGAAGGAATTTTTTTCCCCTGCTGTAGCGAATTGGATTATGCTCTGCTGGGGTTTTTCGCCTTCCTCTGGATCAACTGTGGGTATAGAATTGGGTATATGGGACTGTAGGATACTGTTTTATTTTTCATTTTTTTTATGGTTGAACTGGATGGACTGGTGTCTTTTTTAAACCTGACTAACTATGTAACAATGGAGCGGGATGGCAGAGGAAACTGCTATGTGGGGGCAGAGGGCACTGGACACTGCTTTGGGGGTGCACAGGACCCTACTGTTAGGGGGAGAGTCAGAAGATGCTACTGTGTTAGGTAGGGTTGTCCCGATACCGATACCAGTATCGATACCGAGTATTTGCGGGAGTACTTGTACTCCCGCAAATACCCCCGATACCTAAATAGAATACTTGATCTGTCCAATCCCAAGCAAGGGGGAGTGTCTATACACGGCGCAGCGGGGAATACTACAGCTATTCAAATGAAAGCTGTGATATTCCCCGCACGCTGTTTAACCCATGCGGCGGCATCTAGGTATGGGGGGACATGGCTGGATATAGGGGGGACATGGCTGCATATAGGGGGGACATGGCTGCATATAGGGGGGACATGGCTGCATATGTGGGGGGACATGGCTGCATATGTGGGGGGACATGGCTGCATATGTGGGGGGAAATGGCTGCATATGTGGGGGGACATGGCTGCATATGTGGGGGGACATGGCTGCATATGTGGGGGGACATGGCTGCATATGTGGGGGGACATGGCTGCATATGTGGGGGGACATGGCTGCATATATGGGGGACATGGCTGCATATGTGGGGGGACATGGCTGCATATGTGGGGGGACATGGCTGCATATGTGGGGGGACATGGCTGCATATGTGGGGGGACATGGCTGCATATGTGGGGGGACATGGCTGCATATGTGGGGGGACATGGCTGCATATGTGGGGGGACATGACTGCATATGTGGGGGGACATGGCTGCATATGTGGGGGGACATTGCTGCATATGTGGGGGGACATTGCTGCATATGTGGGGGGACATGGCTGCATATGTGGGGGGACATTGCTGCATATGTGGGGGGACATTGCTGCATATGTGGGGGAACATTGCTGCATATGTGGGGGGACATTGCTGCATATGTGGGGGGACATGGCTGCATATGTGGGGGGACATGGCTGCATATGTGGGGGGACATGGCTGCATTTGGGGACACATTTAAAAAAAAGTCTCGGTATTCGGTATCGGCGAGTACTTTAAAAAAGTATCGGTACTTGTACTCGGTCCTAAAAAAGTGGTATTGGGACAACCCTAGTGTTAGGTGAAGTTTCACTTTAAGTTGACCGGAGATGAATCGAAGTTCGGCGGGCTGTTCAGCACTGCTGTATAGACATGTCCATTCATTATCGTCCGACTGCATTTTAGTCCGAATTTCTGGGATTTTCGTGTTATTTAATAAAATACTCTTTTTTCCCAAGAATACTCCCACGATACGTAAATCAGCGACTACATCACTGTAGAAGGTGATTTCACTATCACAGTTAAAAAAAAGAGCATATATGCTGAAGCATGGGGGCAGGGGTGGAGGGGTGATTTGCCCCTAACATTAGGGGCGGATTGCCCCCATGCTTCTGCATATATTTTTTAGGCACAGATTGCGTTAATATTTTCTTGTTTTTACAATGTTTTATTACATTTGCTTTGCAGTTATGGTATGTCTTACTGTTATAATGTAATGTTACTTTGTTTTATTGTTAACCGTCATTTGCTTAGCAGGTATGCCATTCAACTGCAGCACTGATTTATTTATCTTGACAGCAACAGCGTTTGCTCCCACAATACGTAAATCAGTGACTCCAGCGCTGTAGAAGGACGATTCCACTATCACAGTTAAAAAAAAAAGAGCATATACTGTATGCCGAAGCATGGGGGCAGGGGTGGAGGGGTGATTTGCCCCTAACATTAGGGGCGGATTGCCCCCATGCTTCAGCATATATTTTTTAGGCACAGATTGCGTTAAAATGTCATACTGTAATGTTACTTTGTTTTCTTGTTAACCATCATTTGCTTAACAGGTATTCCATTCAGCTGCAGCACTGATTTATTTATCTTGACAACAACAGCGTTTTCTCCCACGATACATAAATCAGCAACTCCAGCACTGTAGAAGGTGATTTCACCACCACAGTTAAAAAAAAAAGCATATATGCCGAAGTATGGGGGCAGGGGTGGAGGGGTGGAGGGGTGATTTTCCTCTAACATTAGGGGAGGATTGCCCCCATGCTTCAGCATATATTTTTTAGGCACAGATTGCGTTAAAACATTTTTATTTTTACAATGTTTTATTGCATTTGCTTTGCAGTTATGGTATGTCATACTGTTATACTGTAATGTTACTTTGTTTTCTTGTTAACCATCATTTGCTTAGCAGGTATGCCATTCAGCTGCAGCACTGATTTATTTAACTTGACAGTAACAGCATTTGCTCCCACAATACGTAAATCAGCGACTCAAGCGCTGTAGAAGGCAATTTGACCATCACAGTAAAAAAAAAAAAAAAAAGAGCATATATGCCGAAGCATGGGGGCAGGGGCGGAGGGGCGATTTGCCCCTAACATTAGGGGCGTATTGCCCCCATGCTTTAGCATATATATTTTTAGGCACAGGTTGCATTAAAAAATGTTTTATTTTTACAATGTTTTATTGCATTTGGTTTGCAGTTATGGTATGTCATACTGTTATACTGTAATGTTACTTTGTTTTCTTGTTAAACATAATTTTCTTAGCAGGTATGCCATTCAGCTGCAGCACTGATTTATGTATCTTGACAGCAACAGCGTTTTCTCCCACGATACGTAAATCAGCGACTCCAGCACTGTAGAAGGTGATTTCACCATCACAGTTAAAAAAAGAGCATATATGCCGAAGCATGGGGGCTGGGGTGGAGGGGCGATTTGCCCCTAAAATTAGGGGCGGATTGCCCCCATGCTTCAGCATATATTTTTAGGCACAGATTGTGTTAAAAAAAAATATTTTTACAATGTTTTATTCTATTTGCTTCGCAGGTAGGTATGTCATACTGTTATACTGTAATGTTACTTTGTTTTCTTGTTAACCATCATTTGCTTAGCAGGTATGCCATTCAGCTGCAGCACTGATTAATTTATCTTGACAGCAACAGCGTTTGCTCCCACGATGCGTAAATTAGCGACTCTAGCGCTGTAGGAGGTGATTTCACCATCACAGTTAAAAAAAAAATGGTGCATGTATGATCATCATTAGAAGTGGGTGGATGAAGGGCGGTATTCTAATGGTGGGCATACCCACCGACCAATCTCTTTTTTTTCGTTCAACCCACAGGCTGCATGAAAAAAGAGAATTACAATAATTGCCCAACAAGGACCAGCAATGTACTGGTATTTTGCTGGACTTTGAGTGGTTATTCCAGAATGATGCCTGCGGGTTTAGGTATCATCTTGGTATCATTATTTTCAGCCAGCAGTCGGCTTTCATGTAAAAGCCCTCCTAGTGGCTAATTGGCCTCTAGACTGCTTTTACAAGCAGTGGGAGGGAATGCCCCCCCCCCACCATCTTCCATGGTTTTCTCAGGCTCTCCTGTCCCAGCAGGGAACCCGAGAATGCAGCCGGTGGTTTCACCAGCTGACCATAGAGCTGATCAGAGACTAGAATGGCTCCAATCATCTCTATGGCCGGAAGCCGGAAGCTACCAGCATTTCATGACTTTCACTGGATATAAACAGCGCCATTGGGAAAGCATTTTATCACACCGATCTTGGTGTGGTCAGATGCTTTGAGGGCAGAGGAGAGATCTAGGGTCTAAGACCCCAATTTTTTTTTAAAAAAGTACCTGTCACTACCTTTTGCTATCATACGGGATATTCACATTCCCTGAGATAACAATAAAAATGATAAAAAAAAAGTGAAAGGAACAGTAAAAAAAAAAAAAAAAAAAGCAAAATAAATAATAAAAAAAAGCACCCCTGTCCCCCTGTGCTCATGCGTAAAGGCGAATGCAAGCGTCAGTCTGGTGTCATATGTAAACCGCAATTAAACCATGCATGTGAGGTATCACTGCAAAGGTCAGATTGAGGGCAGTAATTTTAGCAGTAGAACTTCTCTGTAAAACTAAAATAGTAACCTGTAAAGGCTTTAAAAGGATTTTAAAAATGTATGTAGTTTGTCGCCGCTGAACATTTGTGTGCAATTTTAAAGCATGTCGTGTTTGGTATCCATGTACTTGGCATAAGATCATCTTTGTTATTTCATTAAACATTTGGGCAATGTTTTAGTGCATTAAAAATGTAAAAAATATTTTTTTTTCCAAAAAAAAATGCGTTTGAAAAATCGCTGCGCAAATACTGTGTGAAAAAATTATTTGCAACACCCACTATTTTAATCTGTAGAGCCTTTTCTTTAAAACAATATATAGGCCCGGATTCAGAAAGCACTTACGCCGACGTATCTCAATATACGCCGCGTAAGTGTAAATTTGCGCCGTCGTATCTGTGCGCCGTACCCACAAAATTAGATACGCCTGAAAATAGGCTTCTTCCGCCCGACGTAACTTTCTTACGCTGGCGTATCGTGAGCGCATATTTACGCTGGACGCATCTGGCGCTCCCATTAATTTCCTATTCAAATATGCAAATGAGGGAGATACGCCGATTCAGAAACGTACGTTTGGCCGGCGCAGGCTACGCGCGGTGCGCGTAAGCTGTACGTCCGGCCTAAAGTTACCCCTCATAAAGCAGGGGTAACTTTGCACCAGACTTGCACAGGTCAGCTGGAGAGCAGCTACAGCAGCACCGTAACGGACGAGCTGAGCAACCACACTTGCAGGACAACACATCTGTATGCCAACATGCCAGGCAGGGCCGCCATCAGGAATTATGGGGCCCCTTACAGAGCTTCAGGCATGTGCCTGGCGGGTACTGCCGCAAATTGAGCAAGACGAACTAAAGAAAAATATAAATAAAAAAAGGAACGAACATGATTTAAAAAAGAAATGTAAAAATATCCAATTTTTTTTATTTCTTCAAAAATTTAAAAAAAGGGGGCCTGCCATCTGGGGTCCCTACCTCACACACACCACATCCACTTCACATTGGATTAGCCCAAGTCCACCGTGCAGGACTTGGGAGCAGCAACGCCACGCCAAGGCCCCAATGGTGTCGCTGTCCATTCATACAACATTCACACGGTCGTGGGGATAACTTCTCCCCGACGACAGAGGGTGACACACCTTACTGGCAGGTATGTCACCCTCACATTCACACACCAGTCACACTGTAGCCTGCACTCCTGACCGTGTGCATACATTTCAAAAATAAATAAACTCATATCCTGAGTATACAAATAAAAAACAAACTCATCACCTGAGTATAAACAAAGAAAACAAAAACTCATCACGTGAGCATAAAAGAAAAAAATGCACTCATCTGCCCTGTCATGGGCTACGTCTGGTGCCCAGGCTCCTGGTCCTCAGTTGCCTGGGGGGGGCCTCAGGTGGGGGGGTGGGGCATCTGCAGGAGGATCATCCCCCGGTCTCTCCCTGGCTGGCTGCCTGCCCTCTAATGCCAGAGAAATGCGGTGCAGAAAGTTATTGGTCTCTCCGCCTGCATCCGCAGCTGGCGGGTGGCGGTGTTGCGCTGGTGGCGCCGTGTCCGCCTCCCCTCCGCCTGTATGGCCGCTGCCAGGCTCCTCCCCTCCACCTGCATGACAGCTGTATTTGCCTGGACTGCCTCTGCCAGGCTCCTGACCTCTGTCACAAGGCCTGATGTGGTGGCCTGCAGCTCCCCCAGGCATGTCACAATAGCTGTGCAGTTCCCACTCACATCCTGCAGGCTGTCAGTGATGGAGGTTGTCTGAGCAGCCTGCTGGGCGAGGGCCTGCTGGGCAGCCAAGGTGCAGGCAGCCTGGGTCTGGGCCGAGGAGGCCAGGCTCTCTGCCACACAGTGCAGGTCACCCACTAAAGCACCCATATAGCGGGTCTGCCGGGCCTGGTCCCTCGCCAGATTCTCCTCCAAGGCATCCGGATCATCCCTGGTTTTGCGGGTAGCCTTCCTGGGGGCAGGAGAGGCTTGGGGACAGCTGGATGGGGATGCCCTTGAGGGGATATTCCTGAGGGGGGAGGAGGCTCTTGAGGGGCTATCCCTGATGTGGGAGGAGGTTTGGGAGGGTCCTGGGGTGGGGGGTCTCCTCCGCAATGTAAAAACCTTCCTCCATAGTAACATGCTCCTCCTCTACTTCCTCTAGAGGTGAGGTGTGGGCACTCTCCTCCAGGGATGGCATGGGAAGCGCAGCAGCCAATGACGGCCCAGCACCCTCCATCATATCTGTGGATGACAAAAAACATTCACATGTTGGTGGACCCACACACTTGTCACATGTTCCCTTCCACCCCCTCACATGATACACACCGGAGAGAAGATAAAACACACTTACCTGTCCTCAAGGCCTGATCAACTGAATCATAGCCCTCCAGGCCCTCAACCTGCTCCCTCTCCAGGCACCTGGCAATGACCTGCTCACCAGGAGTGAGGGTGATGTTAGTGGCTGGTCCAACTCCTGTGCCCCTGGCATGCTTCCTGATCGTGGCCAGCTTCTCTCGCACCAAACGACGCAGATCATTTATTTTTGTTGTTATGTCCCTGGGGGTCCTAGCCTCCACGCCAAGGGCATTCACCTGCATTGTAATCTCCATCAGGATCTCATCTTTCTGGACCTTGCTGGTCGTGCCACTCTGTGCCCCATGGAGGCACGCGCCGTACTCGGAGAGGGTCTCAATAATAATTGCCTTCTCCTCAGGGCTGGAATTTTTCTTCCTCCTATCCTTAGTAGTCACTGGTGCAGACATGGCTCCAAATGCAAAAGTACTAGCACCAAAAAATGCTTGTGTACTTTTGCACTTGACGGGCGCATGTCTGGGCGTATTTATGCACTGGGCGTAGGCGGTAGGCCGGCGTATCTTAGGGGTTACGCCGGGCGTAGTTGTGAGCATGCACAGAAGGGTGCGGTCAATTCGTCCACGTCACAGCGCATGCGCCGTTTAAGATACGCCCGACGTAAACCACTGCGACACGCTCGGACCATCATTTGCATGGGGTGACGCCCACTTACGCTGGCCTACGCCGTCGAAAACACGTTACGCTGGCGCATCTTGGTGAGTAATGGCTTTCTGAATACACTACATGCCTCTCCGCGCTGCTCCGGCGTAGTGTAAAAAAGATACGCCACGCCGGCAATAAATATGCGCCAATGTATCTGAATCGCGGCCATAATGTTTGGGGGTTCAACGTAATTTTCTTGCAAAGAAAATATATTTTTTAATGTAAACAAAAAGTGTCAGAAAGTGCTTTGTCTTCAAGTGGTTAGAAGAGTGGGTGATGTGTGACATAAGCTTCTAAATGTTGTGCATAAAAAGCCAGGACAGTTCAAAACCCCCCCAAATAACCCCATTTTGGAAAGCAGACACCCCAAGCTATTTTGTGGAAAAAGGCCGGTCACCACATTATTGTGAATTGGCCCTTAACTACTTGCCGACCAGCCGCCGTCATTCTACGGCGGCAGGTCGGCTCTCCTGGGCGAGACCCATTACATTAACTTCCGCTCTCTTAGCGGCCACTAGGGGTGCGTGCGCGCCCCCCGCTCGTCTGTGACTCCTGTGCGGGTGCCCGGCGGGCACGATCGCCGCCGCGCACCAGCGATTGCTCGTTACAGAGCGGGGACCGGGAGCTGTGTGTGTAAACACACAGCTCCCAGTCCTGTCAGGGGGGAAAATGCTGATCCTCTGTTCATACAATGTATGAACAGAAGATCAGTGATTTCGCCTAGTGAGGCCACACCCCCCACAGTAAGAACACACCCAGGGAACATACTTGACCCCTTCCCCGCCCCCTAGTGTTAACCCCTTCACTGCCAGTGACATTTTTATAGTAATCCAATGCATTTTTATAGCACTGATCGCTATAAAAATGCCAATGGTCCCAAAAATGTGTCAAAAGTGTTCGAAGTGTCCGCCATAATGTCGCAGTACCGTAAAAAATCGCTGATCGCCGCCATTACTAGTGAAAAAAATATTAATAAAAATGCCATAAAAATACCCCCTATTTTGTAAACGCTATAACTTTTGCGCAAACCAATCAATAAACGCTTATTGCGATTTTTTTTTTTTAGAAAAATATGTAGAAGAATACGTATCGGCTTAAACTGAGGGAAAAAAAAGTTTTTTTTACATATTTTTGGGGGATATTTATTACAGCAAAAGTAAAAATATTTTTCTTTTCAAAATTGTCGCTCTATTTTAGTTTATAGCGCAAAAAATAGCAGAGGTGATCAAATACCACCAAAATAAAGCTCTATTTGTGGGAAAAAAAGGACGCCAATTTTGTTTGGGAGCCACGTCACATGACTGCGCAATTGTTAGTTAAAGCGACGCAGTCCCGAATCGCAAAAAGTGCTCTGGTCTTTGGGCAGCAATATGGTCCGGGGGTTAAGTGGTTAATAAACAGACAAGTACCAGCCCAGGGATCTTCTCT
This sequence comes from Rana temporaria, assembly GCF_905171775.1. Taxonomy (NCBI): domain Eukaryota; kingdom Metazoa; phylum Chordata; class Amphibia; order Anura; family Ranidae; genus Rana; species Rana temporaria. The sequence continues at coordinate 142,162,158 of NC_053490.1, forward strand.
TGGGCCGGTACTTTGCTGGTATTTTTGTTCCCACCATCTTTACTGTGTGGTGGTAGGTTAACCACTCCCGGACTGCCCCACTTACCTATACTACAACAGGGTGGCAAAATCACGTACAGGTACGTGATTCGCTCCCGCGGTTAGGGGGCCCACGCGCCCCGCCACCCCGAATTTGATTCAGAATCGATCAGTCATCAGGTCCAGGCCAATTATTTATGACTTGCTCAGGGCCGATTCTAGGGTCACAGGCGCCTGGGTGCAGAAATATTTCTGGCGCCCCCACATGGGCGTGGTCATCTTACTAACTCCTCCCCATTACAAATGTTTCTATGGCAACGACTCAGAGATGCTCCCTTAAGAAGTCTTCATTATCCTGGGATCCTCCAATGATCTCTTAACAATAAACAAATTACAGGAAGAGAGTACACTAATGGGACCTGGGGGGGTCTCTCTGATGGACACAGAGAGGGCTTCTGTTAGAGTCTGGTAGAAAGAGCCCCCAGACATACTACATACATAGTACAGGAGACGGTCAGAGACTGCAGACATGGTACAAGAGATGGTCAGAGACTGCAGACATGGTACAAGAGGTGGTCAGAGACTGCAGACATGGTACAAGAGGTGGTCAGAGACTACAGACATGGTACAAGAGGTGGTCAGAGACTGCAGACATGGTACAAGAGGTGGTCAGAGACTGCAGACATGGTACAAGAGGTGGTCAGAGACTGCAGACATGGTACAAGAGATGGTCAGAGACTGCAGACATGGTACAAGAGATGGTCAGAGACTGCAGGCATGATACAAGAGATGGTCAGAGACTGAAAACATGATACAAGAAATGGTCAGAGACTGCAGACATGGTAAAAGAGATGGTCAGAGACTGCGGACATGAAACAAGAGATGGTCAGAGACTTCAGACATGAAACAAGAGATGGTCAGAGACTGCAGACATGAAACAAGAGATGGTCAGAGACTGCAGACATGAAACAAGAGATGGTCAGAGACTGCAGACATGAAACAAGAGATGGTCAGAGATTGCAGACATGAAACAAGAGATGGTCAGACTGCAGACATGAAACAAGAGATGGTCAGAGACTGCAGACGTGAAACAAGAGATGGTCAGAGACTGCAGGTATGATACAAGAGATGGTCAGAGACTGAAAACACGATACAAGAGATAGTCAGAGACTGCAGGCATGATACAAGAGATGGTAAGAGACTGTGGAAATTATACAAGAGATGGTCAGAGACTGCGGAAATTATACAAGAAATCAATGCATCAAATGCAGCCTACCAGTGCCCACCAAATCCAGCTCATCGGTGCACACCAATTGCAGCCTGTCAGTGCTCCTGGATCAAACAGAGCAGCGACGATCACCTGCTGTCACAGAGTTTGGATTTGAATCTCCTGGGCATCCACTCTAGCAAAGTCCAGCCTCCTAGACCAGCTTGTGGCTTCTATGATACACGTCACACTGATTCAATTTTACTGCATTGGATCGGTGTTCCGTCTATCTCACAGGAGGCGGGACTTTGTTACAGTGCTGCCAGGAATTTCAGACCAAAGCTTGCGATGTGCGAGACACACACAAGCAGTGGCATCGCTAGGGTTGGTGTCACCTGGTGCGGTCAGTGGCTAGCGGGACCCACAGGTCAGGGGACAGCGGGACCCACAGGTCAGGGGCCAGCAGGAACCACAGGTCAGCGGCCAGCAGGAACCACAGGTCAGCGGCCAGCAGGAACCACAGGTCCGCAGACAGTTCCCAGCAGGACCTACAGCCTGTGGGTCCTGCTGGGAGGTGGCCGCGGACCTGTGGGTCCTGCAGGGAGCTGGCCGCGGACCTGTGGGTCCTGCAGGGAGCTGGCCCCCGGACCTGTGGGTCCTGCAGGGAGCTGGCCCCGGACCTGTGGGTCCTGCAGGGAGCTGGCCCCGGACCTGTGGGTCCTGCAGAGAGCTGGCCGCGGACCTGTGGGTCCTGCAGGGAGCTGGCCGCGGACCTGTGGGTTCTGCAGAGAGCTGGCTGCGGATCTTTGGGTCCTGCTGGGGGCTGGCCGTGGACCTGTGGGTCCTGCTGGCCTGTAGGCCATGGCTAGCTTCCAGCAGGACCCGCAGGTAATAGGTAGCTCCCAGCGGGGGGGGGGGAAATAAATAGAATGATCATGTGGGGGTCAGGGTCTCTCACCTCAGCCATGGTCCAATGGCAGCTGCCAGCTCAGCAGGACAGGTTCTCCTCCCTGCAGGTTGCATGGCCTCCTCCATTGTTGGGGGGGTGTGATGGCGATGCTCATGTGCTGGGGTCAATTACATGCACTGACTGCAGCAAGCAGCGTGCCCAGGCAGACCCCTGCAGCAAAACAAAAAAAATAGATTAACATATTTCTTTCCTCTCCTTCCTTGAGGAAGACTCTCAGCACGCTAGTAATTTGCAAACACACGCACAGTGAGTGACAGTAGCATTGTTGTTAGGAGCGCCAGGAGGAGCCGCAGCCGTCCACTTACATTTACTTGTGGCTTCACTCCGAGCGGCGCGTCAATCGCCTGTCTCGGAGGAAGCCGCGGACTGCAACTCCCAGAAGCCACAGCGGCGGCCGTCACCGCCGCCGTGGCTTCTGGGAGTTGTAGTCCGCGACCTCCTCCGAGACAGGCGATTGACGCACCGCTCGGAGTGAAGCCACAACAAGAAGAAAATTGTAAGCGGGCGGCTGCGGCTCCTCCTGGCGCTCCTAACAACAATGCTACTGTCACTCACTGTGCGTGTGTTTGCTACACATAACGAAGCTTTGGCACCGCACGGATCAAGGAGAGGAGGAGGGAGGGAAGCCCTCTGACAGTCTGACATCTCGACGCCCCTCACCTCTGGGCGCCCGGGTGCCGGGCACCCGCCCAGGATCGGCCCTGGACTTGCTGATCGGTTCTGACCAATGGCAAAACGTCCTGTGCCTGTATAATGTAAGCACAGGCACAGGAAATGTTGCAATCTCCTCTCCTGGAGTACTTTTTCAGTTCCAGCATGAGAGGAGAGAGCATCTACCATGAGGACACAAGTACTACACTGACACCTAATCACCCCCCAGTTAACCCTTTCACTCCCTGTCACAGTGTCACCAAGTACTGTGTTCAGATTTTTTACTGATCATTGTATTGGTGTCACCTGTGACGCTAAATAGCGTTAGGGGCAGTTAGCATCAGATAGGTTCAGGGTACCCGCCATATATTCTCTAATAAATATTTAGCCCCCTGATCACCCCCAGTTAACCCTTTCACTCCCTGTCACAGTATCATTAATACAGTGTACATATTTTTTTTTTCTGATCACTGCATTAGTGTCACGGGTGACGCTAGTTAGCATCAGGGTCGGCTCCAGTCCAAATTTTTTGGGGGTGCTGTGCAGGTGTGCTGCGGAAGAAAATGTGTGGGCGTTGACATGGCGTGCAACATTTACATATGTGGGCGTGTCCAAAAGGTGGGTTTGGCCAAATGTGAGTGATTCTTCCCGATCTATAGCTTGTAGTGTGCCACCTTTCCATCTTTGTATAGGCTAAAAAGAGCCTGGAGGTACACTGAAGAGATTGTGAAGTAAAATAATCTCTATTGAGGCCAACAATTCTAGCCTCCAGTGTATGTCAGGGCCAACTATGATTACCTCTAGCAAGGTGTCAGGGCAGCAATGATTACCCCTAGCAAGGTGTCAGGGTCAGCAATGATTACCCCTAGCAAGGTGTCAGGGCCAGCAATGATTACTCCTAGCAAAGTGTCAGGGCCAGCAATGATTACCCCTAGCAAGGTGTCAGGGCCAGCAATGATTACCCCTAGCAAGGTGTCAGGGCCAGCAATGATTACTCCTAGCAAAGTGTCAGGGCCAGCAATAACCTCAAGTCAGTGGGGTAGTTAAGTATAAAAATTTAACAGCCACAAAGAAGCCAGAGAACCATGTAACATGCAGTTAGGCACATTGTCCCATACCCCAAAAAAATGCAAAATGAGCTTAAAGCGGAGGTTCACTCTAAATCTTATGTATTGCTAAATCGGACGTTCTTTATGTGTTTTTAACCACTTAAGACACAAACCTTTATGCAGCTAAAGGACCCAAGGTGTTTTTACAATTTGGCACTGCGCTGATTTAACTGGTAATTGCGCGGCCATGCAATGTTGTACCGAAACAAACTTTGCGTCCTTTTCTTCCCACAAATAGAGATTTCTTTTGATGGTATTTGATTGCCTCTGGGATTTTTATTTTTTGCGATATAAATGGAAAAAGCCAGAAAATTTTGAAATTTTTTTTTATTTTCTACTTTTTGTTATAAGAAACTTCGAATAAACTAGATTTTAGTCAAACATTTAGGCCAAAATGTATTCAGCCACATGTCTTTAGTGAAAAAATTCGCAATAAGCGTATATTTATTGATTTTCGCAAAAGTTATAGCGTCTACAAACTAGGGTAAATTTTCTGGAATTTACACAGATTTTAATTTATGACTGCCTATCTCAGTTCTTGAGGTTCTAAAATGGCAGGGCAGTACAAAACCCCCCCAAATGACCCATTTTCCAAAGTAGACACCCCAAGGAAATTGCTGAGAGGCATGTTGAGTCCATTGAATATTTTTTTTTGTTTGTCCCAAGTGATTGAATAATGACAAAAAAAATAAAAAAAATTGTCACTAAATGATATATTGCTCACACATGCCATGGTTATATGTGGAATTGCACCCCAAAATACATTTTGCTGCTTCTCCCGAGTACGGGGATACCACATGTGTCCAACTTTTTGGGAGCCTAGCCGCGTACGGGACCCCGAAAACCAAGCACCGCCTTCAAGATTTCTAAGGGCATACATTTTTGATTTCACTCCTCACTACCTATCACAGTTTTGAAGGCTATAAAATGCCAAGATGGCACACAACCCCCCAAATGACCCCATTCTGGAAAGAAGACACCCCAAGCTATTTTCTGAGAGGCATGTTGAGCCCATTGAATATTTAATTGTTTTGGCCCAAGTGATTGAATAATGACCAAAAAAAAAAAGATTTACAAAATGTTGTCATTAAATGATATATTTCTCACACATGCCATGGGCATATGTGGAATTACACCCCAACATACATTCTGCTGCTTCTCCTGAGTACGGGAATACCACATGTGTGGGACTTTTTGGGAGCCTAGCTGCGTACGGGACCCCGAAAACCAAGCACCGCCTTTAAGATTTCTTGGGGCATACATTTTTGATTTCACTCCTCACTACCTATCACAGTTTTGAAGGCCATAAAATGCCAAGATGGCACACAACCCCCCCCCAAATGACCCCATTTTGGAAAGAATACACCCCAAGCTATTTGCTGAGAGGCTGTCATGCTCAGAAACGTGTAGGCCTCTTCACTAGTGTACATTCGCTTTGCCATTTTGGGCTCTAAATTTAGTGGTACACTAGTGATGATTCACAGGTAATGATCGATTAGATCGAAACACGTCGGGAACCTGCTGACATTGCTGCTTATCGTTTTATGCCTGTTACAATTGCTGAAAATGTGAGTGTAAAATTTTAATCTTTGCTGTCAAGTAAACTTTTAAAGCAGATTTACACTATGTGCATCCTTGCCTTCTTTCTTATTCCTTCCCTTGAATCGAGTGTTTGAACCTTCCATATGGATCTGAGTTTTTAAACATTACAAGCTGATCTCAAGTCATGTCTTTTCCTGGTACAAACCACTACCTGCATTGGACTTCACCTTCCTGCTGTGAACTGGATACCATCAATTACAAGCGTGTATGACCCATTAGGTATAAGCCTATTTTGGGTCCACTGATTCCGGTAAGCCTCCATTCATTTCGGTGGTGGATTCACTTCATCTTATATCTGCGAAGACCAGTCACGTTTATTTTTGCACAGTCACTAATTTTTTTAACTGTTTTCAAGTTTCTAAATTTTTAGAGACTTTTTATCTGATTTCAATCTTCTATATATGGATTTATCATTATTTTCACATATATGGTAGTCTATGAGTGGATATTTGTCAATTTATCTATTCTACGTTCTCACATATATTTAGCGCAGCAATCAGGGGTTAAAACCTTTATTTAGAAAATTTATGGGGGTACCTAACGCTATAAAAACCTGGCGGCGAACCTCAAAAAATAACTGGCTACCTAGTGGCACCAGCGACACTAATACAGCGATCAGAAAAACGATCGCTTAGTGACACTGGCAATAGGGGGTGAAAGGGTTAACTAGGGGGGCGATCAAGGGGTTAAACCTTTATTAGGGGGGGTAGGGGGCTACCCTGAACCTAAAGGGGCCTAAGACTAACTGCCCTGCAACTTTTTACTGTCACAAATGACACTACATGCAGTGATCAGTAAATAAATGATCACTGCAGTGACACTGTGACTGGGGGCTGGGGGCGGTGATCTGGGGGTGACTGGGGGGGATTTGTGTGCCTATGTGTAACTGTGTTAGTGTGCTGTTTGGTGCAACTCACTTGTGATGTCTTCTCTCCTCTCGCCGGAGGAAAAGACCACCAGGAGGAGAGATGACATCACTTCCTCTGCCTGTGTTTACATTACACAGGCAGAGGCGGAAGGTGATTCGCTGGGAGCGATCGCGAGGGGGTGGCCAGAAACGAACAGCCGCCCCCTCATCCCGGATCGCTCCCACAGCAAACGGGACCGCCGCAAGTACCGGGGGGGGTCCCGATCGGACCCCCGACCCACGTCAAGGCAGGCACGTACAGGTACGTTGATGTGCCTGTCCGTGCCATTCTGCCGACCTAAATGTACATGCGGCGGTCCTTAAGTGGTTAAACAAATCGCTATCCATTCTTTGCCATATTAATCCCATACCTTAGATCGGCATTGTCTAGCTGTCACTTCCTGGTTCTGCTCCCGCGGGAGGGGGCGTGTCGCTTGATTTAGCAATGTCTCCTGGGAGCTCAGCGTCATGCTTCCCAGGAGACGATTCAGACTGCATATTGTGATTTTACTCGTCGCGGGACTCATGCCGCCGGTCACGTGACGAAGGCGGATCCTAATCCTCGATTTTAATTGCTGGCAAAACACTGTATCCAGGAAGTATTTGCTTGTGGGCTTCACAGTGCCCACAAGCAAGATGGATCCCCACAGCACAATTTTTTATAAATCATTATATAAGGCCGAATGTCGATGCGGAGAGCTACAAAAAGAAGACGTTTGTACAATCTGATTTATATGAAGAGCGGTAAAAAAATAAAAAAAAATAAAACGTTTTCCCGCGGAACCCCCTCTTTAAGGTAATTATCACCACAATGTACACCACAATAATTCAAAGAAAGCAGTAAAAGCATAAAAATATCAATAAATAATATATAAATTAAATATGTGATAAAAACTGTAAAAAGTGTAATCTGTGCATACACATAAAGTGCAGTGTGCAACACAAGTGACCCCTATTAGAATTTCACATCAACAAACTTCATTAGAATTGTCTGCAAGCAGAGTGAATCCTCTGCAAGCTATTAGCAGCTACTTCCGTGCACCATCACCCACTGGGTGAGAACTCAGCCTGCTTACCAGAGGCTTTAGATAGCAGGCCCAATGCATGGTCATGACCCACGGGAAATCAGCATACCACCAACCAGACCGCAGATAGTTAATCTTCCAGATCCTCCAGTTTTACCTGCATCAAGGATTGTTCCCCCAATAGCTCACATCAGTCAGGCCTGCAATTGTATACATAAAAATACAAAGAGCTGTCAAACTATTTCTAATGCCGCGTACACACGGTCGCACATTCCGACAACAAAACCGACGATTTTTTTCATGTCGGATGTTTGCTCAAACTTGGCTTGCATACACACGGTCACACAAATGTTGTCGGAAATTCTGAACGTCAGGAACCCGGTGACGTACAACACTACGTCAAGCCCAGGAAAATAAAGTTCAGTGATCCCGAGCATTGTTAGGATTTTTGTGCGTTGAATTGTGTACACACAGTCGGAATTTTCGACAACAACTTTTGTTGTTGGAAAATTTGAGAACTAGCGCTCAAATTTTTGTTGTCGGAAATTTCGACAGCAAATGTCCGATGGAGCATACACACGGTTGGATTTTCTGACAACAAGCTCACATCGAACATTTGTTGTCAGAATTTCCAACCGTGTGTACGCGCCATTATACTGTTCAGCCAGCCTTATGATCCAGGCACCCCTGCCAGACAGCAAAGCTGGGTTGGTGACCTCACTGATCTCCACTGCATTTGAAGAAAACCTACCACCTTTTCCTCAAATGTAAATGAGCCCTTACATTGATTGGTGTGGCATATATACTGTATATATCAGGTTAGAAAAAATAGGATTTTTTGTACTCACTGTAAAAAAATCATTTTCTCTGTCGTCCATGGACAGACACAGCCTTCTCAAGTTTTGAGAAGTGGGTTATGTTCCTGTTCACAGGAGAGGACTAGGCAGAAAAATGTTAGATAATTAAATACATGTTACTTTAACAGAGTTAAAGAGCCCCGCACAGGGGGAGGTCCCTCCAAACATAACCCTCCTCCCTGCAGCATGCAGCCTCCATTCGTAACAAGCAGTACAAACCTAAAAAGGAGGGGTGGGTGCTGTGTCCGTCCATGGAAGACAGAGAAAGGGATTTTACGGTGATTACAAAAAATCCTATTTTCTCTTATCGTCCATGGACGGACACAGTATTCTCAAGTCTTGACAAGTGGGACGTCCCCAAGCAGTGTAAAAAAAAGAGGGGTGGGAACAGTATCAGTAAAAAAAAAAAACTTCACCCAGTGGCGTAGCGTGGGGGGTGCAGGAGGTGCCGTGGCCCCTGCGCGACATTTAGTGGGGCGCTAAATTTCATGCCAGTAGTGTCACTACTGGCTGCATTCTGCTAATTTTCATTTCCGTGTCCCCAGATCTCCCACCACCATGTTTAGTGTCCGGCACCCTGTGATTGGGCGTATGGGGGTCATGTGCAGTGTGGGGCTGGCCTGTCCGCTATCACAACATGACTCCTATACGCAATCAATCACATGGCGGTGGGACTCGGTAGACAAGCACTGGAAAGTGTGAGCTGCCGGGGCTTCTCCTCTACCTGTCCCTCTGGTGCGGCGCTGTGTGTACAGCAGGCGGAGGGGCGGGGCTCGGTGGAGATGAGAGCATGGAGGTGTAGGGTCTGTCAGCTGACCTCCCGCCCGGCAGGGACACCATGGAGCGGGTGGATGGCGCTGGCCTGGCCCCGTCGGGGACACCATGGAGCGAGCGGGTGGATGGCGCTGGCGGGGAAGCCACATGGAGCAGAGGTAAGGATGGATCTGCACCAAACTGTGTGGAGGGGGGTGTGTGTGACTAGTGCAGGAAGTAGGAGTCAGGTGGGTCTGTGTATGTGTCAGGAAGGGGGGGGTCTGTGTATGTGTCAGGAAGGGGGGTCAGTGTATGTGTCAGTCAGTGTAGGTGTCAGTTAAGTCTGTGTAGGTGTCAGGTGAGTGTAGGTGTCAGTTAGGTCAATGTAGGTGTCAGTTAGGTCAATGTAGGTGTCAGGTCAGTCAGTGTAGGTGTCAGGTCAGTCAGTGTAGGTGTCAGTCAGTTTAATAGTCAATGTAGGTGTCAGTTAGGTCAGTGTAGGTGTCAGTCAGTGTAATAGTCAATGTAGGTGTCAGTTAGGTCAGTGTAGGTGTCAGGTCAGTCAGTGTAGGTGTCAGGTCAGTCAGTGTAGGTGTCAGGTCAGTCAGTGTAATAGTCAATGTAGGTGTCAGTTACATAGTTACATAGTTAGTCAGGTTGAAAAAAGACACAAGTCCATCCAGTCCAACCACAAAAAATAAACAAACAAAATAAAAAACACAATACAATCCCATATACCCAACTCCATACCCACAGTTGATCCAGAGGAAGGCAAAAACCCCAGCAGAGCATGATCCAATTTGCTACAGCAGGGGAAAAAATTTCTTCCTGATCCCCCGAGAGGCAATCGGATTTACCCTGGATCAACTTTACCTACAAATCTTGTCAGTCAGTTTAATAGTCAATGTAGGTGTCAGTTAGGTCAGTGTAGGTGTCAGGTCAGTGTATGTGTCATTCAGTGTAATAGTCAATGTAGGTCTCAGCTATGAGTAAACACTGAAGTTAGTGTGAAATGCGTCAACTGTCCTAGGTTTCATTGCTGTGACTTGTAGTGCCTGTTTCCAGTTTTTTACATTAAAGTTCCGTTGGATTGGAGTGCGGCTGTCCTGATATTTTTTTGCTCTTAGGTGTCAGATAGGTCAGTGTAGGTGTCAATTAGGTCAGTGTAGGTGTCAATTAGGTCAGTGTAGGTGTCAGTTAGGTCAGTGTAATAGTCAATGTAGGTGTCAGTTAGGTCAGTGTATGTGTCAGTCAGTGTAATAGTCAATGTAGGTGTCAGTTAGGTCAGGTAGGTCAGTGTAGGTGTCAGTTAGGTCAGTATAGGTGTCAGGTAGTGCAGGAAGTAGGAGTCAGGTGGGTCAGTGTATGTGTCAGGAATGGGGGTCAGTGTAGGTGTCAGTTAGGTCAGTGTAGGTGTCAGGTAAGTCAGTGTAGGTGTCAGTCAGTGTAGGTGTCAGTCAGTGTAATAGTCAATGTAGGTGTCAGTTACATAGTTAGTCAGGTTGAAAAAAGACACAAGTCCATCCAGTCCAACTACAAAAAATAAACAAACAAAATAAAAAACACAATACAATCCCATATACCCAACTCCATACCCACAGTTGATCCAGAGGAAGGCAAAAACCCCAGCAGAGCATGATCCAATTTGCTACAGCAGGGGAAAAAATTCCTTCCTGATCCCCCGAGAGGCAATCGGATTTACCCTGGATCAACTTTACCTACAAATCTTAGTACTCCGTTATATTATGTACATTTAGGAAAGAATCCAGGCCTTTCTTAAAGCAATCTACTGAGATGGCCAGAACCACGTCTGGAGGGAGTCTGTTCCACATTTTCACAGCTCTTACTGTGAAGAAACCTTTCCATATTTGGAGATGAAATCTCTTTTCCTCTAGACGTGAAGAGTGCCCCCTTGTCCTCAGTGTTGACCGTAAAGTGAATAACTCAACACCAAGTTCACTATATGGACCCCTTATATATTTGTACATGTGGATCATATCCCCACTTATTCTCCTCTTCTCAAGAGTGAATACATTTAGTTCTTCTAATCTTTCCTTATAGCTGAGCTCCTCCATGCCTCTTATCAGTTTGGTTGCCCTTCTCTGCACTTTCTCCAGTTCTCCGATATCTTTTTTGAGAACTGGGGCCCAAAACTGAACTGCATATTTCAGATGAGGTCTTACTAATGATTTGTACAGGTTCCAGGTGCGGCATCCACCCTCAGGGTGCGCGCATCCATGGACTCCGCCACCATGGCCTACCTGGCCGGAGTTGCGCACCATGCGGAGCTTCATCCTGATGATGAAAGGGGCCCCAGCAACTTGCTGGGTCCCAACCGTTGCTAAGAGGATCCTAAGCTGAGAGCTGTGCGGTGGGGGATCGGCTCAGGGAGAACCCAGAGAGAGGTTATCCAGGAGGCCTGAACGAACCATCGGGGATCTGGTCACCACGATACTGACAGGTATATTGCAGCTGTCAACCGGTGACCTTAACTGAAATTTACTGGCGGGATTCGCTCAATCCAATTATTGCACCCTGAATCGCTAGGCCTGTGGCAGAGGTCCAGAGTCAGGCCTGTGGCAGAGGTCTGTTCCTCCCAGCGATCTACAAGTGACACTTCGGCTGCCAGGCTTGTAGCAGAAGTCTGTCCGGGGGTACTTTACCCACTCTGGCTAGAGTGGCGACGAACTGATCTCATTGATTACAAAGAGCAGGACTGCTCTTTTCATATCCAAGGCCTGATACTAGAGTTGTTCTTATGCTTCATCAACCTTCCCTATTTTGTCTTATGTTGATGTTGGCCATGTTGGGCCTTGGAATAAAGCATTGAAGAAAATCCAATTGATGACTGGACCTTCGCTCATTGCCTCAACTCACTAGCATCACCCCTAGACACCCTGCAAGGTAACTCAATACGCCGATCCCACAAACAACCAGCGGCTCCTGCGGGGGTAGCGCTACATATACACAGAGCTAAAGAAAGCATTTAATAAATTTGCCTTCTCTTTGTCCTCAGTCACCCACTCTAGATTATTTTGCAAGGGGCCTACATGCTCAGACTTCACCGTTTTACTATTAATATATTTAAATAATTTTTGGGGGTTTGTCCTACTATCTTTTGCAATTTGTCGTTCACTTTGAATTTTTGCATCCTTGATTTCCTTTTTACATATCCTGTTATATTCTTTGTAACATTTAAACGACACTAGTGTTCCTTTAATTTTATATTTTTTAAAAGCTATTTTCTTATTGTTTATAGCTTTTTTAACTTTGACCGTGAGCCACATAAGTTTTATTTTTAGTCTTTTAAACTTATTGCCCATGGGAATATATTTTGCAGTGAGGTTCCACACAGTCTTTTTGAAGAATTCCCATTTCTGTTCTGTGTTCATCAGTGCCAATATTCCCTCCCAGTCTAAGTCCTGGAGAGCAGCCCTCACCCTTGGAAAATTTGCTCTCTTGAAATTTAGTGTTTTTATCTTTCCTGTATGTATTTCTTGCTTATAGTTAACATTAAATGAAATCATGTTATGATCACTGCTACCCAGGTGTTCCTTTATCTGAACATTAGTAATAAGCTCTGCATGGTTTGAGATTACCAGGTCCAACAGAGCATCATTCCTAGTTGGGGCCTTAATAAACTGGACCATAAAATTGTCCTGCAATAGGTTTTTACATTTTTGTCCTTTAACTGTCCCAGAAGTGCCATTATTCCAGTCAATTTCTGGGTAGTTAAAATCTCCCATTATTATAACCGTCCCAGCCCTTGCAGCCCTTTCCATCTGTGCAAGGAGCTGAGTCTCCACCTCCTCATTAACATTGGGTGGTCTATAACAAACTCCAATGATTAACTTTGAACTACGCACATCTGTATGCAGTTCCACCCATAATGCTTCAGCCTCATCACACTCTCCATCAACCAGGTCCTCTTTCACGCTTGCTTTGAGGTCACTTCTCACATAGAGACAGACCCCTCCACCTTTCCTTTTTACCCTGTCTTTCCGAAAGAGAGCATAGCCAGGAATATTAATAGCCCAGTCATGTGAGGATTGAAACCAAGTTTCAGCAATACCGATTACATCATAGCTCTCCTCATGCACCAGAGCTTCCAACTCACCTGTTTTGCTTGGCAGACTTCTGGCATTGGTGAACAAACACTTAAATGTATTGTTACATTTTTCTCTGTTGTTTTTCATATAATGTTTAGTAGTACAAATGGCACTATAATTTCCTTGTCGCCTGCCATAACTCTCCCCCCATCTATCCCCATTAATGTCTGACCCCTAACTGACCTGTGTGCCCGATGTAATTCTAGTTCACCCTCCCCCCTCAAGTCTAGTTTAAATACTCCTCCAGCATTCCCATAAACCTCTCCCCCAGCACAGCAGACCCCCTTCCATTCAAGTGCAAACCGTCTTTAGCATATAGGTTGCACCCCAGTGAAAAGTCAGCCCAGTGCTCTAGAAACCCAAATCCCTCCTTCCTACACCAGGTCTTTAGCCATGCATTCAGCTCTCTAATCGCCCCCTGCCTTTCCTGTGTTGCGCATGGCACAGGCAATATTTCAGAGAATATCACCTTGGAGGTCCTTCCCTTCATCTTGCAGCCTAGTTCTTTAAATTGATTCTTAAGGAGCCTTCACCTTCCATGTATACTGTCATTGGTTCCAACGTGGACCAAGACAGCTGGGTCATGCCCAGCCCCTCCCAGTAATTTATCCACCCGGTCCACCACATGCCGAACCCTGGCACCAGGGAGACAGCAAACCATTCGGTTGAGGCGATCCTGGCGACAAATTAATCTACCAGTCCTTCTGATTATAGAATCCCCTATTACCACCAACTGTCTAGGCCTACCTGCACTCCCCTCCCCACCTCTACTAGATAGGTTGCTCTCCCGGCTGTTAGGGGTAGCAGTAACATCCAGGGCTGCCACCTCTGTGTTTACCACCTCCACATCTTCACCCAACTTGGCAAATTTGTTTTGATGCACAAATACAGGACTGGCCTTCCTTTTCTGCAAGCCCCTTCCTCTCCCTCTAACTACATTACCCCATCTTCCTATCTGATAATCCTGACTTGACCCTCCTCCCTCCACATCAACCTTACTGACCACCTGCTCAGCAAGCAGAGGACCCCTTTAAAGGTTGTGCTTTCTACCCAGTGTTGCAACTTGCTCCTCCAGATCTCTAATGCGAGCTTCCAGAAGGGCAACCTGCTCACATCTGTCACAGCGGTATCCATTCTGGAGCTGTTGCACCAATTTTGCATACATGTGGCACACTGTGCACTGAGCAAAACCTTCTACCCTGCTAGCACTCATTTCCCAGTTACAATATAATTACTTGTATGAAGTTTAAGATGTTACTTACAGTTTAGAAGACTCATGTCATGTTCAGAAAATCCACATGTGAGCCACTCTCAGCAGGGAGCCAGCTCCTATGGGAGTTTTTACAGACACTTATATACTCACCTGTGAACAATTAACCACTCCCCTTAATTAGCAGAAAGAAAAAAAAGCTGTTTAAAAAGTGTCAGTGAAAAGAGGGAAACGAATCAACACTTGCAAGCAGAAGCAGTTAAAAGCAAACTCCTGGGGCCAGATTCAGAAAGATGCGCGTATCTTTTGGCGGGCGTAGCGCATCTCATATGCGCTACGCCGCCGTAACTAAGTCAGGCGAGTAGTGTATTCAGAAAGAAGTTGCGCCCGAAGTTACGGCAGCGTAGCGTATATGGGCCGGCGTAAGCCCGCCTAATTCAAAGTAGGCTGGTAGGGGGCGTGTTGTATGCTAATGAATCGTGACCCCACGTAAATCACGCACCTAACGAACGGCGCATGCGCGCACATGCTCAGTATCACGTCAAATGTTCTCCCTAAATTACGCTGGCTCAATGCTTAGTCGACGTGAACGTAACCTACGCCCATCCCCATTCACGGACGACTTACGCAAATGACGTAAAATACGACGCTGTTCCGACGTTTCCAACATCCATACCTAACATGACTTACCCCTGCTTTATGAGGGGTAAAGTTACGCCGGACCGACGCCGTACGTAAACGGCGTATATAGATGCGCCGGACAGAACTACGTTTGTGAATCGGCGTATCTAGGTCATTTGCATATTCGACGCGGAAATCAACGGAAGCGCCACCTAGCGGCCAACGTAAATATAGACCCCAAGATACGACGGCGTAGGAGACTTACGCCGCTCGTATCTTGGCCAAATCTATGCGTAACTGATTCTAAGAATCAGGCGCATAGATATGACGGCGTACGTGGAGATACGCCATCGTAAGTCCTTTGTGAATCCGGGCCTTGGTTTTTAACTCATCCACTTTTGTTCAAAATTCCACTTGTGTTGAGAAAATCCACATGTGAGCCTTTCTCAGCAGGGAGCCAGCTCCTATGGGAGTTTTTACAGACACTTATATACTCACCTGTGAACAATTAACCACTCCCCTTAATTAGCAAAAAGAAAAAAAGCTGTTTAAAACGTGTCAGAGAAAAGAGGGAAACGAATCAACACTTGCAAGCAGAAGCAGTTAAAAGCAAACTCCTGGTTTTTAACTCATCCACTTTTGTTCAAAATTCCACTTGTGTTCAGAAAATCCACATGTGAGCCACTCTCAGCAGGGAGCCAGCCAGTTAGGTCAGTGTAGGTGTCAGGTCAGTTAGGTCAGTGTAGGTGTCAGGTCAGTTAGGTCAGTGTAGGTGTCACGTCAGTTAGGTCAGTGTATGTGTCAGTCAGTGTAATAGTCAATGTAGGTGTCAGCTATGAGTAAAGACTGAAGTTAGTGTGAAACGCGTCAGCTGTCCTAGGTTTCATTGCTGTGACTTGTAGTGCCTGTTTCCAGTTTTTTACATTAAAGTTATGTTGGATTGAAGTGCGGCTGTCCTGATCAGCTTTTGTTCTTAGGTGTCAGTTAGGTCAGTGTATGTGTCAGTCAGTGTAATAGTCAATGTAGGTGTCAGTTAGGTCAGTGTAGGTGTCAGATCAATGTAGGTGTCAGGTCGGTCAGTGTAGGTGTCAGGTCAGTCAGTGTAGGTGTCAGGTCAGTCAGTGTAGGTGTCAGGTCGGTCAGTGTAGGTGTCAGGTCGGTCAGTGTAGGTGTCAGGTCGGTCAGTGTAGGTGTCAGGTCAGTCAGTGTAGGTGTCAGGTCAGTCAGTGTAGGTGTCAGGTCGGTCAGTGTAGGTGTCAGGTCGGTCAGTGTAGGTGTCAGGTCAGTCAGTGTAATGGTCAGTTAGGTCAGTGTAGGTGTCAGGTCAGTCAGTGTAATGGTCAGTTAGGTCAGTGTAGGTGTCAATTAGGTCAGTGTAGGTGTCAGGTAGTGCAGGAAGTAGGAGTCAGGTGGGTCAGTGTATGTGTAATGAAAGGGGGGTCAGTGTATGTGTCAGGAAGGGGGGTCAGAGGCGATTCAGTTCGCATGTGCCGCGCTATATAAGTTTTTCATTCATTCAGTGTATGTGTCAGGAAGGGGGGTCAGTGTATGTGTCAGCAGAGCTGTGAGCCCGCACAGAGCGCCATGGCCAACAGGGGGGCGCCGTGCGGCCAGCACAGCTCACAGAATGTGAGTCACCTCTTCCTCCTCATTGTCGCTCTCCCCAGGCTCCCGGCAGAGGATAGAGGGGCCCCGGACAGCAAGGCGCTCAGTGCGGGTGTTATTAGGTGCAGAGTGGTGTGCAGCTCCCCCCTCCCTCTCTCTCCCACGGCTTTCACATGCTGGAGGGAGAGGGACAGACCAGTGTTTCAGGCAGCCAATAGCGCTGCTCTTCTGAGTGGGAGGGCGTGACTTCTAGGTTGCTCCGCCTATCACCACCCCCTCAGCCAATCAGATTGCCCAGCCCGCCACATTTGACCAGGAGAAGATTATAGTGAGGGATGCAGAGGATCCGACATACCTGAGAATGAAGAAGGTATGATCATCATGTCACTCACTCTCACTGGTAATGCAGAAGTCTAATAATCGGTGTGTTCTCCTATCCTGTGTGTAGATTAGACAATGATGGAGGGATGACTTCCCCTCAAGGCTGCCCCTGTTGAAGGCTTACTTAGCCGAAACGCGTCGGGTATTGCTATTGAGCACCCCACATTGCCATTTTTTGTACGTGATCACTTTTATCCTTGTCATATTTTACCTATGACTTTTACAAATAAACCTTTTTGGTTTTAATTGACCTGCACTATTGGAGTTCCTTTTTCCATTTCATATCATCCACTCCATGGTTTCCTGAGAGCTTTAGCAACATCCTGTCCTGCACCTCCTGACTGATGGTCTAAGGATTGTATTCAAAGCTTGTGATATTGATCCAACACACCATTCAAGCTCTGCTGGTTCCTGCTGTCCATGTCAATTTGGAGTTCCAGTCTCGCTTATGGTCCCATTCCGGTTTGAGTGGTCCCGGTTTCCAAAGACCACTATGTCTGGCTGACTCTTTGCTGTATAGTATTAGAGTCCAACCCATCCGGTAAGCGTATTTCATCCACTACCTACCTTGATGTGATTGTGATCCTCATAGAGTGCTACAGACAACTTGTATACTTGTTGCATCCCAATCACCGGATAGCAGCCCACCTGGTTTCCCTGCACCTATCACTCAATTGATGTCCATTCAACTTTGAGATATAGACTTTTTTCTTTGCATCAAGCACTGTTTGAGCTACTTATATATATGTTAGTGGTTCATGTATATGCACTCTTATACGAATACTGTCACCTCACATGGTACCACATATTCTGGAGTTTTTGGTTTTTAGCGCTACATTTTTTGTTTACCATTAGGTGATTCGTTTGCATCTATATTTATAAATCAATGTAAACTGCTGATCAATGAATGTTCTTGTAAAGAACTTGCTTCTATTTATACATTTTACTCATAAAGGATCATGGGCAGCTTTATTTATCAAAAAAGATTTGGGGGGAAATTAATCAAAAGTTAAACAGACAGAATCCAAAGCAGCTGTGAATGGCAACCAATCATCTTCTGTCTTTAGCTTGTTCGGTTAAGCTAGGTTCACATTTGTTGCCGTGCATTACCATGCATTGCGTTTGGGTAGCCCATTCAATTGAATAGACTGCCTCCTGCATCTAAATCACACTGAACCAAAATGCAGGGTACTTTGTTACTATGCAGTTGATTTTCTAAAACTGGAGAGTGCAAAATCGGGTGCAGCTGTGCATAGAAACCAATCAGCTTCCAACTTCAGCTTGCTCAATTAAAGGGTAAGTTATTAACCACTTCCCTACCCGCCCATAGTCATATGACGTCCGCAGGTGGAATCTCCCATCCTGGGCGGGCGTCATATGATGTCCACGGCTTCCTGGCGGTATAGGGGGCACGATGTCCACCGGGCCCCCGCGATTGCTCGTCGCAGAGACGTGGATCTGTGTGTGACAAAAAAAGGGCCAATTACTCAGAAAAAACAGCAATTGATGGTCGAATTTTGGAGGCAAGACGGGAATATATAAAAAATATAAATTGTATTACAAAATAGAGATATTAACAAAAAAGATAATAAAACCATATATAGTATATATGGACAATATCCTCTGTAAATCGTCTACGCGTTTCGCCGTTGGGCTTCCTCAGGACGAGCAGAAGAGATTTAACAATGTAAAGACATATTTCATTGTCTCAGAGCATTCCAAAAAGATGTATACATGTATCAAAAAGGTAGTGTAGAGAAGTCCAAATATAAACGGAGAGTCTCCAAAATCCAAAACAGGGGATTCAATAAGCCTATGATGTCAGCCGCAAGGGGGCAACGCAGGTACACAGAAAAGAGAAAACCAGATCTGCAAGATCCAGGCAAAAAAACTTTAATTCCAGGGCAGACCGATGAACTATAACTCATAAAATCTTCTTGGGTATTGTTTTTTCCTGTGGACGTCATTTCAGCCCTTGCTTGTTTTCTCTTGCTGAAATCTCGCACATGTGCGAGCATGGTTACCGAGCCCTTTTCTTGGTCGATGATCCTACGGCAACCAAGCAAGGAAGCTGGGAATAACTGCCCAGTCTCGCGTGTCTTCAAAACGGTGTCTCAGAGAGCAAAACTTTCAGACCAGCACAATGCTGGAGGGGGAACGTCACACAGAGTGTGCTGTGAATTGAAGGACGGACAGCACATGCGCTGGTGACGTAAACAAACATTGAAGGATGAAATATAAGAAAAAGAAACAAGTAAGGAAACTTTTACAGTCAGTGATCAGTAGCTTTATCAATAAGGATTAAAATGAGCGGAATTTGGGATAGAGGGTTTACAACCACTTTAACCAAGTGGTAATAACTATATATATACAGGTATATGAGCACAATTCCACCAGGACACCTACTGTGTGTAATCGGCACTTCTGGCGCCGTATTGCGTTCCATGCTGGAGCGCATACAGCAACCACGCGATGATGTCATCACCCGGCGCCGCATGCATTCCAGCCTGGAATGCAGAAGTGCCGAGTGCAATCACGCTCTATTCGGCACACAGGTCTCTCTACTATAAACAGAACAGCGTGTAGTTGTAACGACTCAGCTATGTGAGTTTATATTATTTAGGGTTGGATCTCAGCTGCAGAGGCTTCTCAGGTCTAACCACCAGTTCACTCTCTATGCAATCAGAAAGTTTGGGGTTAACTCATCACAACCTCATTTAGATAACCAACATAAAGCTAGCTTATTCCATCATAAGCGCAGCTATTAAAGGGAAACAATATTAAAGTCTCTCTGATAGAAGGAAACGTATATATGCAAACTAGCTCGGCAGAATATAGGAAATACGTTTGTATGCAGCTGAGTAATTGGTGTCTGTCAGTTCTATAATGTTATTATTATACTGATATAGGCACAGTCCATAGGCTTACAGGATAACCTTTCAATAACAGGGTTCACTTAGACTTCAAGTCACCCTACTTGGCATGCAGACAGATTATAGGTAATCAATGGTAGTATTTTATCATATCATGATACTTGCGGTTCTGCTGAATGTTGTGGTGCACTGCCTGGATGATGCAGGGAAGGTATAGGTGAGTCCCAGGGTCCAGGATGCTGGTGAATCAGTGTGTGGTTGATCTCTGGGAGGTTGATGAGAGCTGAAGGGTTGCAGAATGCAGGATCAGGAGGACTAGTTGTCCGTAAGGAACAAGGTCACAGGTTCAATAGTGGCTGCAGGAGTCGAGGGTGCAGTGAGGGAGATCCCCAGTGACGGCAGGTATCCGACACAATAACGGAACACCCTGCCGTCATCTCTGTGGGATTTAAATAGCCCCGAATTCGCGGGGAATGAGGAGAAGGACGCTGGGTCGCACTTCCGCGTTCCAGCTTGGAGCGCAGACGTCCGTGCACCGGAAGTGACGCGGACGTCTTACAGAACGGAGCGCAGCTGCTTGGATAAGGCACAGCTGCGCTAGTTCTGTAGCTAGTGACATCAGAGATGTTACAGTAGTATACACACTGTTCTATTATTGTCAGCCGTAGCCGGCCATGCTACACAACTACTGGTACCATCAATCCCTAAGCTGGAAACCATGCCACGCTGGATCCCTAGCACAGTGAAGCTAATGCCCAAGCTGGATCCACCCTGCCATGCATACTGCCATTGCTGGGACACCCTAAGATATCCTATCTCCAGGAGACCCTGCACTACAGAATCCCAAGGCTACTACTAGCTTACTGGAAAACACTCATCCCTGCAAACGGATAAGTACTATTACTGCTCTAGAATTACTCAGTTCTTATATACCCTTTTACAAAGTGTTGTATTTGGATCTGGTATAATTAATCGTATCCTGCTGCTTGAATTTACTTAGTGGATCTTCAGCTGATAGCTCTGCAATATCTTAAAGGGACATACACTCTCAAATCAGCTGAGCTATACTTGTCTCTCTTACGCAAATATTAGTTGCATACAGTATTCTTATATGCTACGTGCTTGACATGTGTTGTTAAATGTATATGGGCTTGCGCCCTATAATACTGAACATGTTCGCTTTAACTTTTTCATGTTTTTCATGCTAAGAGTTGAAGGTATCTTATACCTGCTCCCTTAGTAGCCCAATGCATTCCTTTATGTAAAGTGATATGATGTAGAGAACCCCCAAACTCCTGTTCTCTGATTGGAGTGACGCCTGGGGTCCAGTACTGATAATCACTTGCATAGAGAAGTGCACTGGAATCTTTTATGCAGTTGTGTTCATTCACGTTTATTGTAATCTTTCAACGCTAAGGGTTGGAGGCATGTTGTAATACCTTCACCCTTAGTAGCTCAACGCATTCCTATATGTGAGAGAGATGATGTAGTGAACCCCCAAACTCCTGTTCTCTGATTGGAGTGACGCCTGGGGGCCTAAAACTGAAATCTCACATAACATAGAGAGGTGCATTGAAATCTTTCCTTAACCGCAGTTGTGGTTCACTCCCGTTCACCATAGTTTGTGACACTGTGCCCTTTGCTGGGTTTAGGAGATCTCTTCCCAAAGAGGGTTAAAATATTTTAACACTTGGACCATGGGACACAATTGTGAAACTTGCTATAGTGAGAACTTGCTGGACTAAAGGAACTCTTTGAAATCTTCATAGCCATAAATATAACCACACAGGGTTTCAAGAAAGATATGTAAATTACATCTATAATTTCTGATTTATTTGAATCAAACCACAGATGATGCAAAGATTGTCATTGTTCCACAGATGAAATCAACTTTTCTTTTTACTGATATTAGATGATGTTTCAAAGTCACAGTGACAGCCAATACCAAGCTACAAACAGTTCTGTTAATATTGGTGTGAATATATTATAGTCTTACATAATAACATATTGTAGTCCTCTGATGCTCAGTATTGTCCAGGTGTCAATATCCTGTTTTCTTGCATAAAATACAGAGATAACTGAACAAACAGTGATTATTCTATCAAAATGATGCATAATGCATTACTGACAATAGGTTGAGAGTCCACCATTGTGGATATGGTATTTTATGACAATGAGGTTAGCATAAGGAAATTAGTTTGATAAGAAACATAATTTTATGTTAATGAGATTTGGTTTCATGTATAAATGAAAAAGTAAAAAATAAAGAAATTGAAAAAAAGAAACATAATTTTAATAGAACTATATGGAATAATTGGTGACCTCTGGGATTTTTTTTTATATGGGATTGTCCTGTTCTGATCAGTTAACAATCAGACTACTAAAAACAAATATTTCTCTTTCGTTCATAGACGGACACAGCCTCCTTTGACCTTAGGGTTATGCTTCTTCCTACCGGGAGATTTAGGCAGAATTCTACAGCACTTAAGGTGTTAAAAACTTTCCTTCATGCCGCTCCTCCCAGGGGGCGTGGCTCCCCCAGGCATAACCCACACCCTGCTCCAGCAGCTTCAGTTTGTTTCTGCCTAACCGTCAGGAGAGTCAGGCTCTCTCTGGAGTCCTGGACTCTGGAGTTTTTTCTTGCAAATTTTTTTGCATCTTGCGAGTTTTTTCCTCGCTTTTTTATTTTATTTTTATTTTTGAATCCTGCGATTCTTCTATCAACAGCCGACTGGGTGACAGGCTGGGTCCTCGACCCTTGTAGTCCCCCCAGGTTCAGCCTTCGAGCGTGTGCCGGCCCTCAGCTCCGCTTTGGGACGTCCACGACAGGCCCCGTTGCTCCAGGGGCGGCCGGGGAACTTCGGTTCTAGGGCACACATATGACCAGTCTCTATGGCCTTGTCAAAGTGTGTCTGGCTGACAACCATGCCGTTCGCGGACGTTGGTTCTGTCTGGGATACCTCCAGCCGGGTAGTCGCAGGACAGGTAAGTAGTGGCCCCTTACTCAGGTAAGTGGTCTGGCTGGAATGTTTTCCCTTGGGAGGTCGACTGAGGGTTTTTTCCCTGCTTTCCTCTCTCCCTTATTCCTTCCCTCCTTTCCCCTTTGGGTGACGGCTGTGCAGGGTTTTTTTTTCTCTGGGGCTCATTTGTTTTTCACCCAGGTATGGCTGGGGCTGTTCTGTGTCGCTGCAGGGGACTGTGGTGGTCATTCTGGGCTTTTTTTGTGTGTGCTGTGTGCTGTTTTAGTGTACTGTCTTTTTTGGGTACACTGTCTTTTTAAAACTGCGCCATGGCGGCCATTTTGCCGGAGCCGCACTTGTGTTATTCGACGGCCATTTTCTTGTGGCCGGCGCCGTTTTCAGCACTAGTTCGGCCTCTAGTGGCCGTTTCGGCGGGGAAAAAAGACCGCGAATCCTCTGAGGGGACAGACGCAGCGCTGCAGCTTCTCCTCAGCACACACTTGTCCTTCACAGACCGCGCTGTACCAGGGGGGTGGTGAGTCTCAGGGGGCCCCATACTGTGCTCTAGCGGCCGGGAGGTGACCTGTGGGGGACTTTTTTCCTGCCATTGGCAGTGGGGGTGACACGGCAGCTGCAATATGGAGCCTGAATCAGGCCCCTCATTCCTCACAATGCCGGAATTAACCCTTAGCGCCCCTTCCCCTGCCAGATCTGTTGAGTCGGTGTCGGCTGTCCTGGAGTCTTTTCTCACCAGGTTTGAAGCTGCCAGTGCTCGGTTGGGGGGTAAAAAGCGCACCCCCCCCGGAGGCTGTTTCTGGGGATATCTCTGACGCAGAATCTGATAACGCTGTTGCTGCTTCTGGTTCTGTCATGTCAGAGGATGCGGGCTTAACCCACATGGACAGCGAGGATGACTCTGCTGCGGAGTCTGCTGACAAGGAATTTGTTGGAGCTCTTATTACTGCGGTGCGTGAGACTCTTCATTTAAAGGATGTGGCGGAGACACCAGCGGTGTCAGTCCCTTTTGGATTCCGCGAACCACCGCGTACCGCTAAGGTATTCCCCTGTGTTCCTTATTTGGACAATATGTTATCTAAGGAATGGGATACACCGCAAAAGGCTTTTTACTGTTCCTAAAAGCTTTGCTACCCGTTACCCCCTGGAGGAGGACTTTTTGAAAAAATGGGTCACTCCTCCGTCGGTGGACCCTCCTGTGTCCAGACTGAGTAAGGCTACTACGTTGCCTGTGGAGGGGGCTCCTGCTTTCAAGGACCCCGCTGATAGGAGAGTGGAGGCCGTGGCCCGCTCCCTGTTCTCGGTGGTGGGTTCGGCGGTAAGGCCGGCTCTGGCCGGAGCCCTGGTTGCTCAGACGCTAACTGAAAGGGCGAAGCTCCTGCTGCAGGAGCTGGAGGTCCAAGGTGCTTCCGAGTCCTCTAGGGACCTGGCTGAACAGTTGATTCAGGGTCAGAAGTTTCTCTGTGAGGCGGCTATGGATTCGATTCCTTTGCTTTCCAGGGCTTCTGTCTACGCAGTGGTTCTGCGCCGCCTTATATGGCTGAAGTGCTGGTCGGCTGACCAGTCCTCAAAAAAGGCCTTGGTAGATTTGCCCTTTAAGGGCGGACGGCTTTTTGGGGCATCCCTGGATGACATCATTAAGGATGCCACTGGAGGTAAGAGCACTTTGCTCCCTCAGGCGGGGAAGGGTAAGGAACCTCGCCGCAAGCAAGGTCCTACTTTTACTACCCCTAAGCGTTTTTTTCGTGCGCCCAGCGCGGCTGGAAAAGGTCCGCAAGGTGCAAAAGCCCCTGCTGCCGGGCGTAAGCGCCCCTGGTTCAACAAACCAAACAAGCCTGCGGACAAGCCTGCTTCCGCATGAAGGTCTGCCCCCGCCCGGGTCTCGGGTGGGGGGACGGCTTCACAACTTCGCGGATCGGTGGAACTCTCTTCTGTCTGACCGTTAGGTTTGCGAGGTGGTCGCCTCGGGGTACAAGATAGAGTTCCTCTCTTGTCCCCCAAACAGATTTTTTCCATCCAACCTCCAGCTTCCTCCGGATCGTCGGCTAGCCCTGTCCGGGGCTGTCCAGGATCTTCTGGACAGGGGGGTGGTTGTGCCGGTTCCCTCGCTGGAACGGTTTCGGGGGTTCTACTCCAATCTGTTTGTGGTCCCCAAGAAGGGAGGGGTTCGCCCTGTCCTGGACCTAAAGGCCCTCAACTCCTTTGTCAAGGTGCAGCGATTCAGTATGGAGTCGGTCCGTTCTATCATAGCGGCCCTCCACCAGGGGGACTTTATGGCGCCCTTGGACATCATGGACGCATACCTGCATGTCCCCGTTTGCACAAGTCACCAAAGGTATCTGCGCTTTGCGATCGGGGAGGACCACTATCAATTCGTGGCCCTCCCGTTCGGGCTGGCGTCGGCACCACGGGTGTTCACCAAGGTGCTCGCCCCGATCCTGGCCTTGCTAAGACAGCGAGGGATCGCTATCGTGGGATACCTGGACGACCTTCTCCTGAGAGCTTCTTCAGGCTCAGAGTTAGAGGAGGACGTGTCCATCACGTGTCGGACTCTGCAGGAGTTCGGCTGGCTGCTGAATCTCAAAAAATCAGTGTTGGTTCCGTCCCAGAGGCTGGAACACCTGGGGCTGGTTTTGGATTCGGGGGAGGCAAAAGTGTTCCTCCCGTCGGAAAAACTGCGGACCCTGCAATCTGCAGTGAGACAGTTGTCGACCCAGAAGTGGTCGTCTCTTCGCTTCTGCATGCGGGTTCTAGGTCTGATGGTGGCCTCCTTCGAGGCGGTTCCGTATGCCCAATTCCACACCAGGGTACTACAGAAGGAGATTCTGTCACGATGGGACAGGGTCCCATCTTCTCTGGATCGCCAGATTCGGTTGAGCCATCTGGCCAAGTCTTCCCTGGCATGGTGGCTGACGTCTCCGGTGCTTCGATCCTGGAAGTCTTTTCTTCCGTGCCGCTGGACAGTGGTCACGACGGACGCCAGCCTCTTCGGCTGGGGGGGCGTCTGGGGCACCCAGTCAGCCCAGGGGCACTGGACTCGGGAGGAGTCCCGCCTGCCGATCAATATCCTGGAGCTCCGAGCGATCAAGCTGTGCCTGGTCAGGTGGTCCCTGGAGCTGCAGGGCCGTCCTGTCAGGATCCAGTCCGACAACGCCACGGCCGTGGCGTACGTCAATCATCAGGGCGGCACAAGGAGCTCGGTCGCGGCGACGGAGGTCGCTCACATACTTCGGTGGGCCGAAAGGTCCGTTCCGGCCCTGTCGGCGGTATACATTCCGGGAGTTCTGAATTGGCAAGCCGACTTCCTAAGTCGCACGACTCTGGATCAAGGGGAGTGGTCTCTCCAACCGGAGGTGTTTCAGATCCTGTGCCAAAAATGGGGCACTCCAGACGTAGACCTTCTGGCGTCCCGTCTCAATCGGAAGGTGCCACGGTTTGTGGCCAGGTCAAGGGACCCGTGGGCAGACGTGTCAGACGCGTTGGTGGCTCCCTGGGGTCAATATCACCTGATTTACGCCTTCCCTCCTCTAAGGCTCCTACCCCGCCTGCTGCGCAGGGTGGAAGCCGAAGGGATTCCAATGATCCTGATCGCCCCAGATTGGCCGCGTCGCTCTTGGTACGCGGACCTGGTAAGTCTGGTGGCAGACGCCCCCTGGCGCCTGCCTCTGAGGGAAGATCTCCTGTCTCAGGGCCCGATCTTCCATCCTGCTTTACGGTCACTGGCTTTAACGGCGTGGCTGTTGAGAACCAGGTACTGAACGACCGGGGCCTGTCGGGCCCGGTAATCTCTACCATGATGCGTGCACGGAAGTCCACTTCTCGGAAAATTTACCATCGTACGTGGAAAGCATACATCTCTATGTGTGAAGAGATGAAGTGGCACTCCCGTACTTACGTGGTGTCCCGGATCCTGCTGTTCCTACAGCGGGAAGTGGACCAGGCTCTTGCCTTGAGCACGATCAAGAGCCAAATTTCTGCTCTGTCTCTTTATTTTTAGCGTCCCGTGGCAGCGCACTCCTTGGTTTGCACGTTTGTGCAGGGGGTCCGGCATGTGGCCCCCCCGGTGCGCCCTCCGCTACCTTCTTGGGACTTGAACTTGGTCCTCTCGGCGCTTCAGCGTGCCCCCTTTGAGGACATTCGGGAGATCCCCTTGCTGACTTTGTCACAGAAGGTGGTCTTTCTGGTAGCTATTACCTCTTGGTCATCCATCAGGATAAGGCGGTGCTGCGCCCGCGACCTTCTTTTCTTCCGAAGGTCGTTTCGGCCTTTCACATTAACGAGGACATTGTTGTTCCATCATTATGTCCTCAGCCGAAGAACCCGAAGGAAGCCGTTTTACATTCTCTGGATGTGGTTCGGGCCCTTCGAGTTTACTTGTCGGCGACAGCTCCGTTCCGGAAGTCGGATTCGCTGTTCGTGTCTGTGTCCGGTCCCAGTAAGGGCCTGGCAGTCTCGTCGGCCACCATTTCCAGGTGGATCCGACAGGTTGTGCTTCAGGCCTACGCCCTGAAGGGGCGGGCGCCTCCCTTTCGGGTCACGGCGCATTCGACCAGGGCGATCGGAGCCTCCTGGGCTTTCCGACACCAAGCCTCTGTGTTACAGTTGTGTAAGGCTGGTCGTCGGTCCACACTTTTTCAAAGTTTTATAAGGTGGATGTGAGTGCATCTTCTGATGCCTCATTCGGCCGCAGGGTGTTACAGGCGGCAGTTTAAGGTTGGAGTTCCTCCGTTGAGTAACTCCGGTTTTGTTTGGGGTGTAACCTGTTGTTTGCTGTGTGGTTTTTTCCAACCCCTCGTTTTTTGACACTGCTTGGGGACGTCCCTAAGGTCAAAGGAGGCTGTGTCCGTCTATGAACGAAAGAGAAAAAAGGATTTTTGTACTCACCGTAAAATCCATTTCTCTGAGTTCATAGACGGACACGGCACCCACCCCTCCTTGGTTTGTACTGCTTGTTACGAACTGAAGCTGCTGGAGCAGGGTGTGGGTTATGCCTGGGGGAGCCACGCCCCCTGGGAGGAGCGGCATGAAGGAAAGTTTTTAACACCTTAAGTGCTGTAGAATTCTGCCTAAATCTCCTGGTAGGAAGAAGCATAACCCTAAGGTCAAAGGAGGCTGTGTCCGTCTATGAACTCAGAGAAATGGATTTTACGGTGAGTACAAAAATCCTTTTTTTAGTTACAGATGGATGTGTTTTTTTTTTGTTTTGCCCACTGGCTTCTCATTTCTCTTTCCCACTAACTCTATAAAAGCCAAAGTTTCTGACCAGTTGGAGCAATATTAACTCCTCCCACTTCAAAGATTAAAGCCTTGTATGCACGGTTTGTTTGTTGGAACGGGATTGTCTGTTGACAGACTGTTGTCCTAAAATCTGACCTTTAGGGGCAGATCCACAGAGAGAGTACGCCGGCGTATCTTAGATGAAATACTTCGGCGTCCGCTGGTTTGAGTTTGCGTCGAGTATGCAAATTAGTTTTTTTCGACGATCCACGAACGTATGCGTGTTTTTTTTTGCGTAAGTCGTTCGTGAATCGGAATTCACGTCACGTCTATGTTCAAAAAAATTACGTCCTTGCGACGTCATTTAGCGCAATGCATGGCGGGAAATTTCGGAACGGAGCATGCGCAGTTCGATCGGCGTGGGGACGCGCTTCATTTAAATGAAACACGCCCCCCTACTCGCCGATTTGAATTAGGCACCCTTACGCCGCGAGAGATACACTACGCCGCCGTAACTTAGGGCGCAAATTCTTTGAGGATTCAAAGCAGCCTAAAGTAAGTTACAGTGGCGTAGCGTATCTCACATACGCTGCGCCGATCTATTTCTTTGTGAATCTACCCCTTAGTACGCTCCTTTTGACAATTGTTGTCCAACTTTCGGCCAACAAATGTTGGATGACAGGCTAGTATATTTTTGTCGGACAACGCTTTGACATCACATTTTCGTATGGTCCGTCACACAAAGTACAAACACAAATACTCGGAATCAATGCTCACCAAACACGAAATTAGCAGAAGGGGCCCAAAGGGTGGTACTCAAGAGCTGAAATTCCTTGTAGTACGTCACTACAATCTTGTTTGTGGCACGACAATTGTGTACAATTGTGTTAGTATGCAAGACAAGATCCAGGCAAACGCCCGTTTGACAAAAATCTTGGTTGGCCAACAATCGTACCGCGTTTACAAGGTTTTACTCTACCTTTTGCACAATGTTACATATGCAACAGAGACAGCCAATCACAGTTTCAGAAGAAGGTCAACAATTGCAAAAGACAGATTTTTTGGAACTCTTTAACCACTTGACGACCAGCAACGTACGGGTACATCACTGGACTTCAAGTGGTTATACTAGGATAATGCCTGCAGCTGCAGTCATCATATCGGTACTGTTTTTTTAGAGACTCTCTTGTAAAAGCAAGAAACAAATACCCTCCAAAAAGAGAATATGAGACTATTGATTGACAACACAGACTAACTACAAACCATGTTGTGGTTGAATATAACCTTAATTATAAATGTATCCAACACATTTCGAGAGTAGGAATTTTATGCTCTTCTTTAGAGATGCTCATGTCTAAACTTAAGGGTGTTCAAACTGTGTGGAATATATGGTCATAGCCGCAAATTCTAAAAACAAGAACTACGAGGGGGGGGGGGGGGGGGGTTGGCTCAAGATACCACCAATGATGTGGCAACAAGATGGGGTGTACACGTGGTTGGAGAAAGGCTGGCATGTATTAAAAAAAGCTAATGGCTGAATATGTGCAGCAGCATGTAAAAGGTTAATCTATTCACAGCAGATAGGAAAGCATCAACTGGGCACTCGAGATGACTAGCAACCGGATTGCTTTTACAAGCAGCAGGAGGGGACATAACCCCCTGCTGCGGCTTCATCGAGCTGTCCCATGCCACTGGCGCTTCCATTGGCTGATCATAGAGACAAACAAAAACTCGAACCGCTTTGTTCATTTTTATGATATAGGCAACTGGATGGGATTATCTTACATCACTTCCAGTTTACCCAGATGTAAATAACACAATTTTTTTTAACCACTTCTCTACTTTGGGTGTTTTTCAGATTTGGTGTTTACAAGACTAAAACTTTTTTTTTGCTAAAAAATTACTTAAAACCCCCAAACATTATATATATTTTTTTCTAACACCCTAGAGAATAAAATGGCGATCATTGCAATACTTTTTGTCGCACCATATTTGAGCAGCGGTCTTACAAGCGCACTTTTTTTGGAAAAAATTCACTTTTTTGAATTAAAAAATAAGACAGCAATAAATTTGGCCCAATTTTTTTATATATTGTGAAAGATAATGTTACGCCGAGTAAAATGATACCCAACATGTCACGCTTAAAAATTGCACCCACTCGTGGCATGGCGTTAAACTTTTACCCTTAAAAATCTCAATAGGCGACGTTTAAAAAATTCTATAGGTTGCATTTTTTGAGCTACAGAGGAGGTCTAGGGCTAGAATTATTGCTCTCGCTCTAACGATCGCGGCGATACCTCACTTGTGTGGTTTGAATACAGTTTTCATATGCGGACGCTACTCACGTATGCGTTCGCTTCTGCGCGCAAGCTCGTCGGGACAGGGCACTTTGAAACTTTTTTTTTTTTTTTTCCTTATTTATTTTTATTTATTTTATTATTTTTTTACACTGGAAAAAAAAAAAAAAAAAAATTGATCACTTTTATTCCTATTACAAGGAATGTAAACATCCCTTGTAATAGAAAAAAGCATGACAGTCCCTCTTAAATATGAGATCTGGGGTCAAAAAGACCTCAAATCTAATATTTAGACTTAAAAGCAAAAAAAAAAGAAAATGTAAATGTTGTCATTTAAAAAAATGACAACAAAAAAATTGTCTCTTTAAGACGCTGGGCGGGACTGACGTTTTGACGTCACTTCCGCCCAGCAATGCTATGGGGACGGGTGGGGGCCATCTTGCCCTCACTCGTATTCCCACAGAGCAGGCTGAAGCACCCGATCGCCTCCGCCGCTACCGACGGCTCCGGTAAGCGGCGTAGGGCGCGGGAGAGCGGCGGGAGGGGGGGGCCCCCTCCCGCCGCCGATAACGGTGATCTTGCGGCGAATCCGTTATCTTTTACAGGATCGCTCACAAAGATGGATACCTCGGTTGTGGCAGCAGCTGCTGCCGTTCCTGAGATATCCATCTTTAAAGTGCCGCCGTAAAAAGACGTAAGGCGGTCGGCAAATGGTTAAATAAAAATAATTCGATCACACAGATCCTGGTATGATCAAATCCTTTTATTTTAAAATGCGAATCCACACAAACAGCGCTTGTCACACACGTGAGCCATCACCGTGAACAACAGATAAGTAATTTTAGCACCATAACACCTGTGTAAATCGAAAGTGGTAACATGTAAAGGCTTTTAACTGCTTGCCGACCAGCCGCCGTATAACTGGTCGACAAGCAGGTCGGCTCTGCTGGGCGAGATCACGTAGGTATACGTTATCTCGCCGTTCAGCCAATAGGAGCGCGCGCCTGTCAGGGGGAGAAATGACAGATCTTCTGTTCATACAATGTATGAACAGCGATCAGTCATTTCCCTTAGTCAGTCCCACCCCCCCTTCAGTTAGAACACACCCAGGGAACATACTTAACCCCTTCCTCGCCGCCCTAGTGTTAACACTTTCCCTGCCAGTGGCATTTTTATAGTAATCAATGCATTTTTATAGCACTGATCGCTATAAAAATGGTCCCAAAAATGTGTCAAAAGTATCCGAAGTGTCTGCCATAATGTCGCAGTACCGATAAAAATCGCTGATCGCCGCCATTACTAGTAAAAAATAAATATTAATAAAAATGCCATAAAACTATCCCCTATTTTGTAAACACTATTAGCCAGATTCAGAAAGACTTACACCGGCGTATCTACAGATACGCCGCGTAAGTGTAAATATGTGCCGGCGTATCTATGCGCCGGCGTATCTATGCGCCGTACCCACAGAACTAGATACGCCTGAAAATAGGCTTCTTCCGACCGACGTAACTTTCCTACGTTGGCATGTCGTAGGCGCATATTTACGCTGGACGCATCTGGCGCTCCCATTGATTTCCTATTCAAATATGCAAATGAGGGAGATACGGCGATTCACGCATCTACGTGCGCCCGACGCAGGCTACGCGCGGTGCGCGTAAGTCGTACGTCCAGCCTAAAGTTATTCCATCAAAAAGCTGGTTTATCTCTGCACCAGACGTGCACAGGTCAGGTTGAGAGCAGCTACAGCAGCACCGTTACGGACGAGCTGAGCAACCCCACTTGCAGGACAACACAACTGTCTGCCAACATGCCAGGGGCAGCCGTGTTCCTAGCACTACTAATGGGTCCACCGGCACGTAGGAGGGCATGGGAGAGGATATACCGCACGCGCATTAACGTCTTTGGCATGGGTGATTCAGAGGTGTATCGCATCTTCAGATTAAGCCCTGCTGCCATCCTGGAATTAGCCACAACCCTGCATGACATCACCAGCAAGACACAACGCGTACATGCATTGCAGCCACTGGTCAAGGTACTGGCAACACTGCATTTCCTTGCAAGTGGATCGTTTCAATGAACAAGTGGAGTAGTGGCTGGCATGTCACAATCCACCATGAGCACCAGGTTGTCCCCGTAATCCTCAGACGCATGTCTCACCACATCATCAGACCCACCCATGAGCATCTGCGGCAGAAGGCAATGCAGGATTTCTACAGGATTGCAGGATTCCCACGCACCGTGGGGGCCATTGATTGCACACATGTGGCACTACGGCCCCCCCGTGCCACAAAGCACATATACCGCAATCGGAATCAGTGGCATTCCATCAACGTACAGGTGATAGCCGATGCCCAATCCCTCATATGGCACATCCGTGCCAAACACCCAGGGTCCAGCCACGACAGCTACATATACCGTCAAAGCAACATCCCAACAGAATTCGAACAGAATGTGTACAGGGACAGCTGGCTGGTTGGTGAGTGACATGGGAGTCAGGCATGACTGTCCGACCCCATGATGCAGACATCACAAGGGGCACATGCACGGCTAACATCCTCCTGTCTTTTCCCTTCCAGGTGACTCGGCATATGCACTTGGGCCCCATCTCCTGACTCCATACCGGAATCCCCAAACCAGAGGAGAGAGAAACTACAATGCTGCACACATACGCACCCGTACAGTGGTGGAGCGCACATTTGGCCTCCTGAAGTCCCGTTTCCGATGCCTGGATAAGTCCGGGGGTACCCTGTTGTATTCCCCAAACGTTGTGTGCCAGATCATAGGTGCATGTTGCATGCTACACAACTATGCCATGAGAAAGGGCCTGGAGATTGACATATGTGATGACCTGACCCCGGAACCACACAGTCCCCCCCTAACCGAGGGTACCCCGTCTCCTGAGGGAAGAGCAGTCAGGAGATGCCTCGTGGTAGGCATCTTTGCACGTTAAACGCACACATTCATCATGGCACACAGACAATGCACGCATGCACACCACTGTGGTCCCTAGCTCACACACACCACATCCACATCACATTGGATTAGCCCAAGTCCACCATGCAGGACTTGGGAGCAGAAACGTCACGCCAAGGCTCCAATGGTGTCGCTGTCCATTCATACCACATTCACACGGTCGTGGGGATAACTTCTCCCCGATGACCCAGGGTGACACACCTTACTGGCAGGTATGTCACCCCCACATTGTGCAGTCAAAAATAAAATAAAAGGCTCATGACCTGAGCATAAAAAAAAAAAAACTCATATCCTGAGCATATAAATAAAATAAAAAAACTCATATCCTGAGCATAAAAATAAAAAACATATCCTGAGCACAACAAAAAAAATATGGCACTCATTTGCCCAGACGTGGGCTGCGCCTGGTGGCACCTCTCTGGCTCCTCAGCTGCCTGGGGGGAGCCTCGGGTGGGGGGGTGGGGCATCTGGAGGTGGCTGATCCCCAGGTCTGCCACTCCTGGCAGGTGATGGCTGCCTGCCCTCCAAGGCCACGGCAATGCGGCTGAGGAACAGGTTGGTCTGGGTCTGCATCCTCAGCTGGCGGGGGGTGGTTGTGCCGCTGGTTGCGCTGCCTATGCCTCCCCTCCTCCTGGATGGCAGCCGTGTTGGCCTGGACCGCCACAGTGAGGGTCTGAACCTCTGAAACAAGGTTGGCAGTGGTGGCCTGCAGCTCCCCCAGGCAGTTGACCACTGAAGCACAATTGCCACTAACATTCTGCACTGCATCAGTAATCTGAGCCGAGGAGGCCAGGCTGTCAGCCACCCGGGGGAGGCTCCCGGCTATTTCTCCCATATGCCGGGTCTGCCGGGCCTGGTCCCTTGCTATTTGTTCCTGCACGGAATCAGGGACACCACGGGTCTTCCGTGTCGCCTTCCTGGGGGCAGAGGATGCTTGGGACCGGCTGTATGGTGAGCCCCTTGAGGGGCTTCCCCTGCTGGGGGCTGAGCCAGAGGGGCTTCCCCTGATGGGGGGAGGTGTGAGAGGGCCCAGGTAAAACAGAGGCCTCCTCTATATAGAGGCAACCCTGATCAAGGGTCACCGTCTCCTCCTCAACC
Organism: Rana temporaria; assembly: GCF_905171775.1. Classification (NCBI taxonomy): domain Eukaryota; kingdom Metazoa; phylum Chordata; class Amphibia; order Anura; family Ranidae; genus Rana; species Rana temporaria. Next base: position 142,196,619 of record NC_053490.1, read on the forward strand.
ACCTTGAGAGGAGAGGTGGGGGCACTCCCCTCCACCGCTGGAACTTGGCTTCCTAGGGGGTCAGGCTGAGGTTGTTCCGGGGAAGATGGCGTGGGATGGCCACTGGCAGCAGATGGACCAGCTCCCTCCTGCACATCTGTGGATGACACAAAACATTCACATGTTGGTGGACCCACACACTTGTCACATGTTCCCTTCCACCCCCTCACATGCTACACACCGGATAGGGGATAAAAAACACTTACCTGTCCTCGAGGCCTCATCAAGGGAATCAAAGCCCTCCACGCCCTCAAACTCCCCTCTCTCCAGACACCGGGAAATCACCTTCTTCTCCGGGGTCAAGCTCAAAGCACATGGTGGTCCACCACCCATGCCCCTCTGGTGCTTCCTGATAGCGGCCACCTTATCCCGAACATGGCGCCTCAGGTCATTAATTTTTTTAAGAATGTCCTTGTATGTCTGGCGCTCATTGCCAAGGTCACTGACTTCAGTGTCGATGGTCTCCAGGATGACCTGTTTCCTGGCCCGGCTGGTATCGCGACTCTGGGCACCATGGAGGAAGACGTCATACCTCTCAATGGCAGAGATGAGGACTGCCTTCTCCTCTGGCGAGAAATTCTTCTTCCTCCTGTCCTTCGCTGAAACTCTAGCAGCCATCGCACAGCAAAATTACCTTGCTCAGGGGGGGAAAAAAGCAGCATCTAATTTTGCGCCGGACGGGCGCATGTCTGGGCGTATTTATGCGATCGGCGTAAGCCGGTGGGCCGGCGTATTCCCAGGAAGTCGGGCCGGCGTAGTTGTGAGCATGCGCACAGGGGAGCGATCATATGTCCACGTCACTGCGCATGCTCCATTGATGATACGCCGGGCGTAAGCCACTGCTCCACGCTCAGACCATCATTAGCATAAGGTCACACTTACGCCGGCTTACGCCTTCAAATTTACATTACGCCGGCGCAACGTTGGGAGCAAGTGCTTTATGAAGGTTACGTCGGCGTAGCGCATATGAGCTGCGCTACGCCTGCACAAATATGCGCCTAGCTACCTGAATCTGGCTATATAACTTTTGCGCAAACCAATCAATAAACGCTTATTGCGATTTTTTTTACGAAAAATATGTAGAAGACTACGTATCGGCCTAAACTGAGGAAAAAATATGTTTTTTTATATATTTTTGGGGGATATTTATTATAGCAAAAAGTAAAAATATTCATTTTTTACAAAATTGTCGCTCTATTTTTGTTTATAGCGCAAAAACTAAAAACCGTAGAGGTGATCAAATACCACCAAAAGAAAGCTCTATTTGTGGGGAAAAAAGAACGCCAATTTTGTTTGGGAGCCACGTCGCACGGCCGCGCAATTGTCAGTTAAAGCGACGCAGTGCCGAATCGCAAAAAGTGGCCTGGTCATTGACCAGCAATATGGTCCGGAGCTTAAGTGGTTAAAGTGTTGCCTATGGATAGTAAAATGTATCTTGTTTGTCACCATTGCACGGGCGGTACCTGTGCTCAAATCCTAGTAGCCTGTACATGTATTTAAAGGAGTTGTAAAGCTTTGTGTTTTTTCATCCTATGCATTAAGGTGAAAAACACCTTGCACTTTCCGGCCCCCCTGAGCCCCCATCTTACTTACCTGAGCCTCGAATCTCCATGGGCACGATCCTGCGTAATTTCCTCCATGGCTGATCGGCTCCTAATTGGATAGATTGATAGCAGAGCAGCCATTGGCTCCCACTGCTGTCAATCAAATCTAGTGATGCAGCCACCGGGGGCGAGTCATACACTCGGCGGCTATGCACGCTGAGTGTATAACAAGGGAGCGCACCCGGAAGGTAACCCCCTTGGCAGAGAGCTTCCCAGAGGGGTTTAGCTATTGTGGGGAGGAGCCTCAAGAGCCACCGTGGGACCCCAGAACAGGAGGATTGGGGCCACTCTGTGTTACCTCCCTTCACAGTGGAGGCAAGTATGACATGTTTGTTATTTTTTTTAATGAACCTTTACAGCCACTTTAAGCCTTTAAAATTAGCACTTTTGATTTTTTACGTTCGTGTCCCATAGACTTTAACGGTGTTCGCACAAATTTTTTGTCTGTTCGCATGTTCTGGTGCGAACCGAACTGGGGGGTGTTCAGTTCATCCGTAATGGTGATTATTATATGAGCTGGAAGAGTGGAGGTCCAGTGCTGCAGCCTGATCCCCAGTGCATCAGCTACTGACTTACAAGGGACCCAGCCAGCAGCCTCCAGAATCCAAGCAGCCAGAGGGGAGCACTGTTACAGAGAGGCTGTCCTTTCTGCTGTATGTGCTCCTGATGCCAGTGAATGCATGAGCTGTTCTACCCCTGCTTGGAAAGCATGGCTGTTGCAGTGAATTGTAACCAAAGCATTAGTGGAGACATGCTTGCTGGCTAACTGGCATGGATCCGTTCTGCCTTGTATTAACGGTTCAGGCTGGTGATGGTGTAATGATGTGGGGGATATTTTCTTGGCACACTTTGGGCTCCTTAGTACCAACTGAGCATTGTTTAAATGCCACGGCCTACCTGAGTATTGACCATGTCCATCCCTTTATGCAGTGCCGGCACAAGACATTGTGCTGCCTGGTACCAAGAATAAAATACTACCCCCACCCCCAAAAAAATTAAAAATCACACCCAACAAAATGCCACTACATCCATTGTTTTATATCATGATAACTAAAGTGGACCTGTCATGCCTCTATACATGTATATAGAAGTATAAAGAGGACCTGTCATGGCTCTATTCATGTATAAGAGTATAAAGAGGACCTTACATTGACACAAAACTTCTGCCACTCCATAGAAGTGAATAGAGGGTCCGATTGGGCCCACCTGTAAAACAGACAAGCAGATCCGATTGGATTGATTGTATGAAAGGGGCTTAAGGCTGCTTTTGCACTGATGGGGGCAGCACAGTGTACCTGTGGCTTTCCTGTGGGTTAGTTGCCATAGAATTCTATTATATTCTGCTGGTGAGATGGATGCACTTTCTGAAAGTGCACCAAACCTGCAGGTAATAACAGAAGTCTACGGCTCAGTGCAGGTAACTTGCAGGTGTACTGTGCTGCACCTGCGGATCAGTTTGAAAGCAGCCCAGTATACTAGTGTAGGGAACAGATATGTCCATTGCTGTTTGATTTTAATAAAAAAACTGACCTGAATCTTCACTTCTTTGTCAGGATTCCTGCAGGTATGGCTGGTGGCTGCTGTCCTCCAGGGCGGGTATGGCTGGCAGCTGCTGTCCCCCAGGGTGGGTATGGTTGGTGGCTGCTGTCCTCCAGGGTGAGTATGGTTGGCAGCTGCAGTCCCCCAGGGCGGGTATGGCTGGTGGCTGCGGCTGCTGTTCCCCAGGGCAGGTATGGCTGGTGGCTGCTGTCCCCCAGGACGGGTGTGGCTGCAGCTGCTGTCCTCCAGGGCGGGTATGGCTCTATTTTTCTTCCGTCCGGCGGAACTGATGCAGACGGACAGACGGTCCGTCTGCATCCGGTTCCCCATAGGGCAGAGCGGAGCTCAGACAGGGCGGTCCCTGCACTGTGTGCGGGGACCGCCCTATCCGCCGACAGCTCAGCGGGGATCCCCGCTGAGCCGACGGAGCGGACGAAAGAAACTGAAGGGACGTGTGAAAGAGCCCTTAATATAAGCCCCCAGCCCTGTCAGTTTCCTGGACAGTAGAATTTACTCTAGTCACCCCATCCTCCACAAACATGCTTGCTTGTAGGATTTACGAGGCCAGTAGAGATCAGCAGGGATTGAATTGGAGCGAGAGGTGAGGAGGCAGGACCATCTTGCAGAATGGGAGGGGCCAGCTCATGGAGGAGGCAGACCAGCTTGTGGAGGGGCGGAGTCTGCTCATAGAGGGGACCGGACCAGCTCACGGAGGGGGCGGAGCCAGCCCATGCCGGTGACACATCTCGGCAGAACACCTGGGCCAGCTCACGGAGGAGGCGGGACCAGCTCGCGAGGGGCGGAGTCATCCCACGGAGGGGGGAGGGGTAGCTAGCGAGATTCCAGCAGTCCCAGCTGCATGAGCAGACACATCTCAACCTCCCCTCTGCGGAGGGGAGGGAGCCGGCGGGGTTCGCTAGAAAATCCAGCAGTTCAAGCTGCATTCACAGACACATCTCTCCTCTACCTCCCCTCCCTCCTCTGCCCCGCGGATTGAGAAGGGGGGGGGTGCTAGCTAAAGTACAGTAGTTCCAGCGAGACAGTTCTCACCGCTCCACTCTCCTCTGCAGCGGGGAAGAAGGGGGGGAGTGCCGCGGCGCCACCCCTGCCTCCACACTATACCCTCTGTGCCAATTAGCCTCATAGCGAGCCCAATGGGATGACGGGCGGACGGCAATTTGCCGCCGCCTGGTACAATGGTACCATCGTGTCCCATGGTAGGGCCGGCCCTGCCTTTATGACTACAGTGTATCCATCTTCTGATGGCTCCTTCCCCAGGATAATACATCATGTCACAAAGCTCAAATATTCTCACCACTGGTTTCTTGGACATGACAATGAGGTCGCTGTACTCCAATGGCCTCCGCAGTAACCAGATCTCAATCCAATAGAGCAACTTTGGGATGTGGTGGAACATTAGATTTGTATCATGGATGTGCAGCCGACAAATCTGCAGCAACTGCGTGATACTATCATGTCACTATGGACAAAATCCCTGAGGAATGTTTCTAACACCTTGTTAAATCTATGCCAGGAAGAAGGAAGGCAGTTCCGAAGACAAAAGCTTGTCTCATCTGTCAGAAAAAAGGGGCGGAGGAATGAAATGATACACTGCAGCGCTTAGGGGGGAGAGTTCTGAGAGTTGATTGGATGGAAGTGACACACCTCCTTCACACAGCAAACATGAACAGAGCTGAGGCTGTCAATCAGCTGTAGATCCCTCCTCATCACCTTTTTCTTGGTTTCAGGAAAACTTGTGATAAGTGATTTATGCTGATAGCAGAGGAATGACGCAGCAGACATAAATTACACTTAGGCCCCGTACACACGACCTGACAGTCCGCTGAAAATGGTCTGCCGGACCGTTTTCAGCGGACATGTCCGGTCGGAGATTTCTGTCTGATGGTTGTACACACCATCAGACAGAAATCCGCACGTAAACAATACGCGGGGACGTGGCCGCGCTGTCGCCGCGACGATGACGCGGCCGGCCCTGGAAGTTCAAAGCTTCCACGCATGCGTCGATTCAGTACGACGCATGCGAGGGATGGCGGTCGGTCGGACATGTCCGGTGAGTCTGTACAGACGACCAAACATGTCCGACGGACATGGTTCCAGCGGACAGGTTTCTTAGCATGCTAAGAAACATTTGTCCGCTGTAAACTGTCCGATCCGCCGGACAATTGTCCGGTCGGGCCTACACACGACCGAATCTGTTTGCTCAAACTGGTCCGTCGGACCAGTTTCAGCGGACAGATCCGGTCGTGTGTACGAGGCCTTAGTACTCTTTATTGAGACAAGTACACACTATAGCGCAGTGGGGCACTATTCCTCTTATTCATACCAGTGATGGGGAACTATTCCTCTGACTGACACCAATGATGGGGCAATATTTCTTTCACTGACACCACTGATGGGGCACTATTCCCCTCATTGATACAAATGCAAATGATGGGACACTATTCCTCTCATTGACACCAATGATGGGGCGCTATTCCTCTCATCGATACCAATGATGGGGCACTATGTCTTCCACTGACCCCAATGATGGGGCACAATTTCACTGACACCAATGATGGGGCCCTATTTCCTCTTATTGATACCAATGATGGGGCACTATGCCTTCCACTGACAACAATGATAGGGCACTATTACTGACATCAGTGATGGGACACTATGGCATATCTTCCACTGACACCAATGATGGGGCACTATATATGCCACTGATGATAACAATGGGGTATTATTACGCCCCCTAATACCAATGAGGGGGACATTGCTCACTCCTACTGATGCCAGAACATTTTCTTCTCACACTGGCCACAGTCCAGCCCCCCTACAGCTTGAAGGACAGTAAACTGGCCCTTTGTTTATACAGTTTGGAGACCTCTGCTCTAAAAGGATAAGCTTTGCTCATATTTCATGTCCGAGGTTTTCAACCACTTACTGACCAGCCGCCGTCATTATACAGCGGCGGGTCAGCTTTCCCATGAATCACCGTAGCTGTACTTTGGCTCCTTTAAGAGCCAAAGCAGTCATGCTGTGCGCTGCTTGATAGGGGACCCGATGCTGGCCGGCCATGGGAAATAGAGTCAGAACGGGGATCTGTTAATGTAAACAGGCAGATCCCTGTTCTGACAGGGGAGGAGAGAGAGATCTGCTGTTCCTTGTGATTAGGAACAGCAATCTCTCTCCTCCTCCAGTGAGTCCCATCCCCCCCACAGTTAGAAACACAGTGAGAGAACACATTTAACCCCTTGATCGGCCCCTAGTGTAAACCCCTTCCCTGCCAGTGACAGTTACACAGTAATCAGTGCATTTGTATAGCTCTGATCGCTGTATAGATGTCAATGGTCCCAAAAAAAGTGTCTAAGTGTCCGATCTGTCTGCCGCAATCCTGCTAAAAATGGCTGATCACCGCCATTACTAGTAATAAATAATAAAAATACCATAAATATATCCCCTATTTTGTAGACGCTAAAACTTTTGCGCAAACCAATCTATATACGCTTATTGAGTTTTTTTTTACCAAAAATATTTAGAGATTTTGAAGAAATTCGTTTTTTTTTTACATTTTTGGGGGATATTTATTATAGCAAAAAGTTAAATATATATATATTTTTTCAAAACTGTTGCTTTTTTTTTTTTTTATAGTGCAAAAAAATAAAAACCGCAGAGGTGATCAAATACCACCAAAAGAAAGCTCTATTTGTGGGTAAAAAAAGGACGTACATTTTGTTTGGGTACAGCGTCGCACGGCCGCGCAATTGTCAGTTAAAACGACACAGTGCCTGATCGCAAAGATGGCCAGGACAAATCTTCCAGTCTGTAAGTGGTTAAGTAGAACTAAAGTCAACATTTTTTTTTTTTGGATAAAAGGAGGGTTATCACGCCTCTTAGTTTTTTTTTTTGCCATCTGCGTTCCATTGCGGGAGATTTCCCTTCACTTCCTGCCCCATAGCCAAAGCGTGAAGTGAGAGGAAATAGAAGTTACAGAATCCCTGGCTGTTACCAGAACTAGTGTCCCCATTGGAAGATTTCCCCTCTATTCCTGTTCTGGTGACAACTAAAACTTCCACTCTGGGTGATAATGAGAAACAGGAAGTACAAATAGAGAGGGTGAATCTCCCTAATGGGGACACAAACAGCAGTAAAATCTGACCAGGCTTGTAATTCCTCTCCACTCTATCAAAAAAAAAGTTTTGCCTTCAGTTATACTGTAAAATTAGATCTGAAGACATATTTCCTATATTATGGCTTTGGCAGGCAGTCTTCCTTGATCTTGAGACGTCTTTGTGCAGCCTCCCCCGGCCATGTCTGCATATTATCGCACAGCCGCCGCAGGCGAGAACCGAGAACTTGTACAGCTACCATAGAGTTTGACCTTCTACCCACAGCCTAAGATAGAGCGTCCACAGCGTGTAAACAACCCCCGCCGCAGTAGGCGGCCGCTCCGTTCGCACGGCTCTATGATAACGGCGGCTGCGCCTGCGTGAAAAGTTGAATGTCGAGGTGTGTCTGACAGAGACAACATGGCGGCCTCCATAATGTACAGCCGGCTGTCAGTGGGGCTAAAGAGTCGGGCTGCTCTGGGCTGTGCTGCACAGGTAATGAGGACAGTGTGGGGGTCGGAAGGAGGTGTGTGTGTGGGTCTCGGGGTTTCTGTGTTGTCCTCTCAGTGTTCTTAAGACCGTAGAATATGGAGCTGGGGCTGACTAAAAGGGACGTCGTTTTCTGTCATACAAGAACCTGACATGTTCGCTCAGCACATAGAGAAGCCCAGCTGTCTGCTCATAGATAAGCCCAGCAGTCAGCTCACCCCCATTGTCCTCTCTGCCCTCAGGGCTCAGAATGGGAAGGTGACAGGTGCAAAGTTTCTGGTTGCCTATAGCAACCAATCAGAATGTGACTTTCATTTGGAAGCCTGCACTGTAGAAGTGTCAGATCTTTCTGTACATTGTCCATGGGGCTCAGTTGTTCTCTATGTGCCCTGCTCATGTCATCACGCTGTACTGAGATTGGTTGCTGTGTGTTGTGTAAAAAATAAAATATCATAAATGCAGCATTTGTATGCAAGGCATATCGCCTACGTGTAATTGAAGTGTCATTAATGAGGCCTAAAAGCCGTAGTAAGCTCAGATTTAAAATGTGTGCCTACAGGTAAGCTTAAAGTGGAGTTTCACCCATAAATGGAACTTCTGCTTTTTGGTTGCCCCCCTCCGGTGTCACATTTGGCACCTTTCAGGGGGAGCAGATAATTGTGTAATACAGGTATTTGCTCCCACTTTTGGCCATAGATATGGCCATGTCCAGCGCCTCCTCCGTCCTCCCTGATGTCTTCTGGGAGAGACACAGGTCCCAGAAGATAGCAGGGACCATTCAGATCGTGCAGCGCGACTCACGCATTTGCGCAGTAGGGAACCAGGAATTGAAGCCACAAGGCTTCACTTCCTGATTCCCTTACCGAAGATGGCAGCACGAGAGCCAAGGGACAGATTGACTTTGGGTGCCGACATCTCGGGTTCCCTGGTAAGTGTCCATATTTCAGCAGCTGCAGTATTTGTAGCTGCTGACTTAAAAAAAAAAAAAGCAGACAAATGTTTATCAACATTCCTGAGAGATAGAGAAGAACTGCACTTGAAATTACCCTGAAAGTGCACTTAGAAGTTCAGTCGATGTAGATCCGAGGGGGGCATGCAAGGAAAATAAAAAAAAATGGCATTTTAGCTTGCACGTGATTGGATAATAAAATTAGCAGAGCCTCCACTCATTTCAGATCTACCCCTCAGATTTACAGCGACTGAACTTGTAGTGTAAAGTGGATTTTCCTTTCGGAAAAAACCCCCCCACTGTATCTCTTGGTTCTTTTACATAACTTTAGTCGGTAGCTGAGGGCAGTTTAACCACTTAAAGCGGAGTTCCAGACACTTTTTTTTTTGAAAGGCAGCAGCCACAACCAGGCCAATATGTAGCAGAATACATATTGGACTAAACTGATGGAAAAAAAAAATTTTTGTATTTTTTTTTTAAGGGGATATTTATTATAGCAAAATACATAAATTGTATACTTTTTTTTTTTTTCAAATGCAGGCTGGTGTGAACTAGTCATGAGAGGGTGCTGTCACACTGGCGCTTCTGCTGCTAAGATTGTTAGTGCTTTGAGTGTTTCCAATGGTTTCTGTATGTGAATATTTATTCTGGATTCACAATGACATCTCTGGTCTGACAGCTCTCTTCTTCCCCCTTTTTTTGTACAATAATGAAAAATGAAGTGTTTGCAAATAACAATTGAGGACAAAAGGGTGAGAGGTAAATAAGCAGTGAAGAGAGTGTTCTTTATTTGAGATTCGCCTGCTCAGAAATGTTAGATTCCTTGGAAATCATTGTAGTTGCCTATTGCAGAGACTGTCGTCAGTGTTTCTCTCTGGTAACAAGATGAGAGCGCTACCATATACTATACTAAGGCTGCTTTCACATTGAGGCGTGCAGCTGCGGTCACAGTATAGCCGCGCTATTTGTAGCGCAGCTATACCGTCGTATTTACCGCGCTAGCGGTGAGGTTTTAACCCCCACTAGCGGCCCAAAAAGGGTTTGGGGGCGGTATTACCGCGCTTTCCCATTGATTTCAATGGGAAGGTGCGGTATAGGAGCGGTGAACACACCGCTCCTATACCGCGGTAAAGATGCGGCTAGCAGGACTTTTGGTGCGCTCCTGCTAGCGCACTGCTTCAATGTGAAAGCCTTCGGGCTTTCACATTGAACACTACAGGGCATGATTTTTCATGCGGTATAGCAGCGCTATTTTTAGCGCTGTACCACATGAAAAACGCCCCAATGTGAAAGGGGCCTACATTGAGGAGTTTTTCAGGCGGTGCAGCGCTAAAAATAGCGCTGCTATCCCGCCTGAAAAACTCCTTCACTGCAGACTCAATGTGAAAGCCCGAGGGCTTTCACACTGAGGCGATGCGCTGGCGGGAGACAGAAAAAGCTCCTGTCGGCAGCATCTTTGGAGCGGTGAGAGGAGCGGCGTGTATACCGCTCCTTCCCATTGAAAACAATGGGAAACCCCGGTAATACTGCCCGCAATGCCTCTCAATAGAGGCGCATTGCGGGCGGTATTAACCCTTTATCGGCAGCTAGCGGGGGTTAATACCGCACCGCTAGCAGCTGATTCCCGCGGCAATCCCGGCGGTATAGTGCCGCTATTTTTAGCGGCGTTATACCGCCACCGCAGCTCCCGCCCCAGTCTGAAAGGGGCCTTATACATCACCAAATAAATCCTAAAACTCATATCAAATCTAAAATAACAATATATAAAGTCCAGTAAATAAATGTATAAAGTGCCAAGACAAACATCGGTGCTCCCTTCTGTGTGCCCTCTCACTCACGAGAAACCTAGGACTCCCATAACAGAAGTTGGAAAATTGTGTGTTACCGGCGCTGAGATACTATTGTGTCCTTATTATGTTTGCTGCAGTTAAATAAAACATGCAACCCCCTGAGTTGGATATATTATATTTTGTAGAGTGAATTGCGCTAACTTGTTAAATATATAAATCACCACCACATAGGCATGACAGAAGTTGGATGCGCTTTGAGAGGGTGGCTGGGCTTGGTAGTCCCACTGGCTGTATCACTGCGGATTGCGTTGTTCCCACTGATCCATCAAAAATCCCAGAATCCTGTTGAGCAGTTGCAAACATTATGAGGACTGCTGGGCTCTGTGGTCCCGCAGGCTGTAACTCCAGCTACAAAAGGTAATGTCCTCAACGAACCTCCAGGGATGGGTACAATTGGCAAAAGAAGCTATATAGTGTAATTCTGTATCTTTATTGTATTAAATGCAGTTGTAAACAAAGCCGCGATTGCGGCTGGTAAGCACGAGAAAATGGGGAAATTTTTTTTTTTTTTTTCCAATCTCATGCTTTCCAGCCTGGATGAGAGATATGGGGTCCTATTGACCCCCGCATCTCTCCATAAAGAGGACCTGTCATTAACCATTCCTATTACAAGGGATGCGCCTATGGAGATTTTTAAGTACCGAAGTTTGGCACCATTCCGTGACTGTGCACAATTTTAAAGCGTGACGTGTTGGTTATCTATTTACTCGGCATAACATCATCTTTTACATTATAAAATAAATTGCGCTAACTTTACTGTTTTGTTGCTTATTTTTGTAATTCATGAAACAGTCTTTTTTTCCCCCCAATAAAAGGCGTTTGAAAAATTTGTTGCGCAAAAAACATATATAATGTTTGGGGGTTCTGAGTAATTTTTCTAGCAAAAATATGATGATTTTTACATGTAGGAGAGGAGTGCCAGAATAGGCCCGGTATAGAAGTGGTTAAGCTTGCCATAGACAACTTGAATGTCAGATAATTCTTGCTAAATTGGCCTACATTTGAGCAGTGGGTGGCCTTGTTGGCGCCACTTGGATCCACAAAAGCTGATTTTAAAAATCAAGTGAACCGAGTAGGAAAATTATCAGCTGAACTGTGTCTGCATAGATGAAAGAATCTATTGATTTTCTTTTCCTTACTCAGCCCAGGTTCACGCTGCTGCAGGATTGAAATTGTGCAAGTTCTGCTGAACTCGCATGATTTCATACCCGCCTGTCAGACTTGGGGGGTGATTTCAGAGACATCTATGCGGGTTCCTGCACAGATGTCTATTGAAATCGCACCCAAAGTCGCCAAAAGTAGTACAGAAACTACTTTTGGGAGTGGGTGCTGCGCTGCAAAATCAGCGTCGCACTGATTCGGATAGTGTCATCGCTGACCGCCGGTTTGTCATGCGATTTTTACATTTCAAATCGCATCTATGTGAACTTGGGCTCAGTAAGAGAACTCTACAGGTGTATGACCAGCTTTGGTTTGTAGAGTGAAGTTAATTTACTAAACAAATAGAGACTGTTCATCTAGCAAATATAATGTTTTATGCATGTTTTGCAGTTGTACATTTAGCTTGGTGAAAAGAACTTTGAACACTAAGTTATGTGGCACAAAAAAATTAAAATTCAGGATTTTTGCTTGCATATGATTGGTGTAAGCACAGCTTTACCATAGTCACTAAGTATACTGGGCATATACTTTGCTAAGTGAGCAGTTTCTATGCCTTTAGAGCCCATCCATATTGGTGTGTGTGTGTGTGTGTGTGTGTGTGTGTTTTTTTTTTTTAACCAACCCTTCACCTATTCATTCTTTACTGACACAAGCATGATGGCATACACGTATCAGTACAGGCTCTGCCCCTCGTCCAATCAGGACTGGTTATACTATATAAATGAGTTCCTCCCCCAAGGCGGCGTTTTCTTTGCTGTTTTTAACATTGGCAGTGCAGTTGCCTGCCAGGGCTATTGGTCTGAGGTATATTCACCCTTCATTACTTGCTTATGGTATATTAATGGTTCAGTATTTAATGAGTTGTATGGCTGCTATTTGTTTAATGATTGCTATGCATTAACATGTTATCTCTAAGTGCTGGAATGTAGTTCAGTGCTCTGCTTAAGGGCCCTTTCACACTGGTGCTTTTTTCCTGCGTTTTCGCTGTAAAAATAGCGCTATTAAAACGCCCATAAAACGCTCCCCATGCCCCCTCCATTGAAATGAATTAAAAACCGCTGTAAAAATTCATTTCAATGGAGAGGGGCATGGGGAGCGTTTTAATAGCGCTATTTTTACTGCGAAAACGCGGCAAAAACACACCAGTGTATAAGGGCCCTTAAAGCGGAGGTTCACCCAAAAATCCACTTTTTGACATTAGCTGTAGCATACTGCCAACATCTGCAGTATGCTTTTTTTTTTTTTTTTTTTTTACTTGTACTCATCGTTATATGAGCCCTTGTTTTCCGTCTCCGAGCGGGGAATCCTGCGGGGAATGGGCGTTTCTAAGCGAAGAGGAGTTGATTGACGGCTGCTAAGGCGCGTCTTGGCCTCTGTTTAATCTTCAACTGCCATGATGCTGCACATGTGATCAGTTATGACACCAGCCATTGGATGGTTTGACAGTTTGGTTGAGAGCACAACCAATGTGACAGTTAGCATTCCCGGCATGCCAGGAATGTAACTGCTTTTTCAAACTTTTAAATTGATGGGTTTACTTCTGCTTTAAGGATGCTGGAAAGTTCATTTGAGGGTGAACCTCCGCTTTAAGCAAATTTCAACTCAAAAGTAGTACTTCCGCTTATCCATCTCCAAACCCCCCCCCCCCTCTGATGCCACATTTCGCACCTTTTGGGGGGGGCTACAGGTTCCTGTTTTTGACAGCCACTGGTTTCCCAGAAGTTCGGCCCCCTCTGCCGCTGGACCAACTGGATAAAACCACTGGATGAAAAACTTTTCAAAATGTTGTGTGTGGTGTGTTTTTTTTTTTTCCGTGCAGGCGTTTTGCTGGTGTGTGTGTGTGTGTGTGTGTCTGATCATGTCCTTAGAGCGGAGTTCCACCCAAAAGTGGAACTTCCGCTTTAAGTACTCCTTGCCCCCTTACATGCCACATTTGACATGTAATTTTTTTCTAAGGTGGGAATGGGTTCTTCATTTTGAAGGGGACTTCCTGTCCCACTTCCTCCTTACGCCTGGGTGGCGACTCCTCTCCCACTAGGCGGTCTCTTCCTCTATGCAATCTTCTGGGACACGTGACAGGTCCAAAAAGATCACCTGTCCACTCCAAGAGCCCAACGTGACTCGTGCATGCGCAGTCCGTGCCTGGCCGTGAAGCCACAAGCTGTCACGGCTGGGTGCCCACAGTTCTAATGATGGCGCTGCGGAGAGGAGGGGGATCGCTGGACAGGTGGGTGGCTGTTAAAAGTCAGTAGCTATACTTTTTGTAGCTACTGACTTTTAATAAACTAAAAATAGCCTGAAGCTCCCCTTTAACAAGCAATGACTCGGCTGTTAGAGGGGTTCTCTGCTGACAACTGAATGTACATAAAAGAATGGCCAGCAATTAAAATCAGAGCCCCCCCCCCCCCCTCCAGTCTAGAAGCATAGGATACCACTATAAGCTTCTAGAGGCAGGGGAAAAAAAACACGCTCAAAAGCTGCTGCTAAAAAGTTCATTTTTAAGCAAGTGTGCATGGAGCCTTGGGAAATGTAATGTCGTCTTATTAGCACAATTTAGTGTGGGGAGGGATCTTCAGTATCAACTGTTGGTAAGGAAAGGAGGGATCTTATATTACCAAATGGAGTGGGGAGCTGAGGCCTTGGGACACGGCTTGGCTTTATTTGGAATCTGCTGAATGCTAAATTGCTGCTACTTACTACGTACTATAATATGTATAGACAGAACCATTTATTATCACTATAATCCCATGTCCACCAGGCAAAATGTTAGCATTTCTCTTTGGTCTCCAGGAATACTTCCTAATTCTGTAAAGGCATAATGGTAGGCACGTGTCACTGCTCTGGCGTTGAATACCATATTTGCCAGCAACATACAAAACCAGAGCTGATTTATGGATGAATCACTGCAGTGTGTATATTATGCAATGCAGAGCACAGTATGTCCCTGCTGCCTTAGACAGATCTTTTTTTTGAAGCATGTAGGGAGCAAGTAAGGAAATGTGGTGGGGAGGAGGGAGTGTTATGTTGCTGCGGAGTGTGTCCTTGTACTGACATCTAAGATCAGCTGTCATGAGTAAATGTAACTTGGTGTTCTTTTGCTTAGCAGCATTTGGAATGTTGCTTCTAGGCTGTTAACTGCAGATGTGCGTTGTACTCTAGACTCTGTGATCGGCGATACGTAGCGGCAAAGATAACATAACTTCTTTGTGCCACATGGCCTTCAAAATATTAAACACGTGCGAATGATCTGTACGTTTTTATTTTTTTTGCAGTTAGCCATTAAAACTGATCTCCAGGAGAAGCAATTTATTATCTACATACAAGAGGCATGCGTTTTTTCTTACTTGGTTCTCGTGGGCTTGTAGTAATTCAGTTTGACACTTTTGTGCAGGAGGTTCCTATAATAAAGACCAGTCACTGCAGCTCTCTCTCCTTGTGCAGGATGACTGGTCTTGTATCTGCCTTTTCCTGTAGATTTCTGCATGCAGCCAGTAGTGGGTGAAGCCTGCTAGGTTTTTCCCACACCTCTGCACAGGCTATGTACAGCGGAGTGATGATGTCACCACTAATTGTACCTGGGTTTTAACAGCATTTGAAGCACACAAAGTAGATATTTTGTGTGGTTGTTGAGGGAGTTAAGAGTTTTTGTGTCAAGAGTTTGGGCTCTTCCACATGGAGCGCCCGTACAGGTCCGCCTGTCAGTTAGTTTTTGCAGACCTGTAGAGGCGCTCCGTGCTCCTCTATGGAGCCGCGGATGTCAGAGGTGACATGCCCGCTGACATCCGACCCGCTCCGATCCACCAAAGTGTGACGGAGGAAAAACCTACTTTTCCATCCGTCTGGCAGATCGGGTGCACACGGACATACGGTCCGTGTTTATTCGAGCAGAGAAAAGACAGGGCGGTCCCTGCACAGTGTGCGGGGACCACCCTGTCATCCGCCGGCTCAGCGGAGATCAACGGAGCGATCCCCGCTGAACAAGCGGAGGTGCACGGGGAGGACCATTACTGATCCTCCCCGTGTGAAAGGGGCCTTTGGCTTGAAGGATTTTAAAGCAGAACAAGCTCTCTCAGGCTCCATACACACTAGTGTTTTTTTAAGCTCCTAGAAGCCATTGTTAGCAATTTTTCTGCTCCTATAAGCTAAATAGTGTTGTGTCTATGCACACTACTTTAGGCTATTGGCATTTTTTGAGCTTCATTATCTAGCAGCAGAATTATTATTTTTTTAGCTTGTTGGAGCGCTTTTCCAGTGCATGGAGCCTTAAAGGGGTTGTAAACCCTCATGTTTTTTTTCACCTTAATGCATTATTGGAAAAACTTCTGTCACTGATCGGCCCTCCAGCCCCCCATTTTACTTACCTGAGCTCTAGAAAGTCCTGCGTCGAGAACTCTCTCTTTGTTTCCCTGGGGTTCTCAGCTCTTCATTAGATTGATGGCAGCACAGCCATTGGCTCCCGCTGTTGTCAATCAAATCCAAAGATGTGGGGGGCGGGGCACTCGGCGACTATGGACTCTGAATGCAGGACTCGGGAGCGTGCCTGCAAGGTATAACCGCCTTGGGAAAGCGCTTCACATAGGGGATTATCTGAAGTGGGGAGGAGCCAAGAGAGCAGCCGGGGGATCCCAGAAAACGGATTTCGGGGGCCACTCTGTGCAAAACGAGCTGAACAGTGGAGGGAAGTATGACCATATTAAAAAAAAAAAAAAAAAACCCTTTAGTATCACTTTAGGCCCCATGCACACAAGACGCCGGTGCAAACTCTGCTAAACACACATTTTTAAAAGCTAAAACCGGCGTTTAAAAACGCCAGTTTTGCCGCGAATTTCGCACCGTTTTACCACGTTTGCGTTTATAAGCGTTTAGTTAAGAAACATCATAAGACCCTCCCTAAGCTCAAAAAACAGTATTGTTTAACCATTTCAGCCATTTTGTGAGACCAGAGTGAGTAGCAGCTGAGAGAGCAGCAGTGTACTTGTATTTAGCGTGTCACTTGCCACATTACCTGCCACAAGCTGCAGATTGTCCACTTGCCACATCACCTGGCCACGCCACCTGCCACAAGTTGTGGATTATCCACTTACCAAATCACCTGGCCATGTCACCTGCAACAAGTGGATTGTCCACTGGCCATGTAACCTGGTCACGTCACCTGCCACAAGTTGTGGGTTGTCCACAATGCAATGCAAGCAATTACAGTTTTTTTTTTTTTTAATGGTTTTTCATCATTTTTCATCATTTTTGAGATTTCTAATGTAAAAAAATAGGTGACCTTTAACCACTTAAGACCTGGACCTTTAGGCAGGTAAAGGACCTGGCCAGTTTTTGCGATTCAGCACTGCGTCGCTTTAACTGACAATTGCGCGGTCGTGCGACGTGGCTCCCAAACAAAATTGGCGTCCTTTTTTCCCCCCACAAATAGAGCTTTCTTTTGGTGGTATTTGATCACCTCTGCGGTTTTTAGTTTTTGCGCTATAAACAAAAATAGAGCGACAATTTTGAAAAAAATTCAATATTTTTTACCTTTTGCTATAATATGGTAAATATCCCCCAAAAATATCGTGGGACTCCAGCGGCGAACGAGTCCCGCGGCCGCGATCCACGGCTGGGCACTTAAAAAGGACGTACCTGTACGTCAGGGGTCGACAATATCCGTGCACCTGGTCGCAAGAAATTGTGACCTGGCGCCCGTGACTGCCGGTAATTGAGGCCGCGGCCTCGATTACCGTCCGCTGCGATCGCGCGGCAGGGGTGCATGGAGGCACAGGATCTTCCGTCGCTTCCGGGTATGGTCTTCGGGAGCGGGCGTTCCTTCTTGAGTGACATTCTTCCGAGAGGCTTCCGACGGTCGCATCCATCGCGTCACTCGTAGCCGAAAGAAGCCGAACGTCGGTGCGGCTCTATACTGCGCCTGCGCACCGACGTTCGGCTTCTTTCGGAAAATCGTGACGCGATGGATGCGACCGTCGGAAGCCTCTCGGAAACCTGTCAATCAAGAAGGAACGCCCATTCCCGAAGCCCATACCCGGAAGCGACGGAGAGGATGCGTCTCGTAAACGGGTAAGTACTGCACATATTTTTAAATAAATAGCCGATTCCCCTAGTAATAACGAGCAGGAATCTAAGGGGGAAAAGTGCCCTCTAAGGGTGAACCCCCGCTTTAAAAAGAATTTTCGTTCTTTTCCACAAACCTCCAAAAAAGAAGAAAACAAAAAGCGCTGGTTTCCTCAAAGAGGTAGAGGAAGAGGAGGTATCCTTAAAGTCACCCCAGGATCAGTCATCAAAAGACAAGTGACAATCTGACTCCTGTGGGGGGAAGACTGTCCGCTTTCTCTTCTCAGTGGAGCCTTCTGACCAAGAGCCCCTTTGTGAAAAACATAGTTACACAAGGATACAGTCTGGAGTTTTCAGAGTGCCCTCCTTGCAGGTTTTATGTAACAACCCTACCAAGGGATCAGGAAAAAGCTTCCGCAATGATGAACCTTCTAAAGGATCTGATCCAACAGGAAGTTATTGTCCAAGTCCCAAAAGATCAGGAGGGAAGAGGGTTTTACTCCCACATATTCTTAGTAAAAAAGCCTTCAGGCAAATATCGCCTAATTTTGAACTTGAAGATCCTGAACAAAACTATAAGGTACAAGCACTTCCGGATGGACACCATTTATTCCATCACAAAGTTGTTAACACCAGAGTGCTTCATGGCCTCTCTGGATCTAAGGGATGCGTATCTACACGTGCCAATAGCGCAGGCCTCACAAAAGTTTCTACGCTTGGCAATAAACTTGGGAACTTCAATATGGCACCTCCAATTCAGAGCTCTGCCGTTCGGCCTCTCATCCTCACCAAGGATCTTTACAAAAGTGATGGCGGAAGCCTTGGAGCCTCTGAAACTGAGAGGGGTCTCGGTTGTTCCTTATCTGGACGACCTCTTATTCTTTGCAGGTTCAAGGGATCAGCTGGTTTCAGATCTCCAGACGTCCCAGGCTCATCTCGAGAGCCTGGGGTGGATATTGAATCTAGAAAAATCAAACCTAGACCCCTCACAGGAGATGAGGTTCCTCGGTTACACCATCAATTCAGTTCTACAGAAGGTGTTTCTCCCTCAAGAAAAAGTAGAAAAAGTAGTTTCTGCAGTGAGCCAGATTCAAACGAATCTCTCAGTGTCAGTACGTTCTGCCATGGCAGTCCTAGGTCAACTTACGGCCTCGATTCCTGCCATTCAATGGGCAAGGCTTCATTCCAGACCCCTACAGAGGAACATCCTACAGGAGTGGTCTCACCAGGAGTCACTGGAGAAAACCTTCTCTCTATCATCAAAGGTAAAACGGTCCCTCTGGTGGTGGAGAGATCCTTCCAATCTCACAAAAGGTCTCTCATGGGTCCTTCACTCGGACAAACGTCTGACAACGGACGCAAGTTCGTGGGGATGGGGAGCCCACCTGGATGGACAGACCGCACAAGGGTCATGGACCAAAGTGGAGGCAAGGAGGTCATCGAATTGGCGAAAACTAAAAGCCATTTTTATGGGTCTCCTGGCTTTTCAACAGATGCTGAAGGGTTGTCATGTTCAAATTTTGTCGGACAACACTACAGCAGTGGCCTATGTGACCAGACAAGGCGGGACCAGGAGCCAGGGATTGATGGAGCTGGCCAATCAGTTACTGACTTGGGCGGAGAAAAATGTGGCCTCTTTGTCAGCAATCCACCTAAAAGGATCCCAAAACCTGCTGGCAGATCTTCTCAGCAGAAAGAAAGTAATAGAAGCAGAATGGAGTCTAAGTCAGGAGATTTTCAACATGATCTCCAAGGAATGGGGACATCCTCAAGTAGACCTTTTTGCCAGTCAGCAAAACAAGAAAGTTCAAAACTTCTTTTCTCTCCACAGAGAAGACCAGGCGATAGGCATAGATGCTCTAGCCCATCCCTGGGATTACCATCTGTGCTACGCCTTTCCCCCCTTTCCCTTGATTCCTTTGGTCTTAAGGAAATTCAGAGAAGAGAAAACAGACCTAATTCTGATTGCTCCCTTTTGGCCAAAGAGGCCTTGGTTCGCAACCATACTGAACCTGGCCGCAAAACCTCCATGGAAGTTGCCTCCCAAGAAGGACCTTCTAACACAGGGATCTGTGTGTCACCCAGAAACAGACAGGTTACATCTAAGCGCTTGGTTTCTGAGGAAGACATTTTGAAAAATAAAGGCTTGTCGGACAAGGTTGTAAAAACTCTTCTGTCCAGTAGGAAGGAGGTAACAAGATCAATTTATCTTAAAGTGTGGAAGAAGTATAACTCATGGTGTTCTTCCAAGACCTTTCAAACTAAGAGTGTGGTCTCAGTGCTAGAATTTCTCCATGAAGGAATGGAAAAAGGACTTGCAGCCAGTACCTTAAAGACACAGGTAGCGGCTCTTTCTGTTTACTTAGAAAAAACTCTGTCCAGAGAACCTTTAATTTCCAGGTTTTTTAGGGCACTAGCTCGAAATAGGCCAGTGATCCTCAAAAGTTTTCCCAGTTGGGACTTATCGGTTGTACTACAAGGTTTGACGGGAGTTCCGTTCGAACCATTGGAGAATATTTCTTTGAAAAACTTAATCCTCAAAACAGTTTTTTTGGTGGCTATTACGTCAGCAAGACGAATCAGTGAGCTCCAAGCTCTGGCCATCACTGAACCCTTCCTAAGAATTTTCCCAGACCGAGTGATCCTTCAAACGGATCCTTCGTTTCTTCCGAAAGTATCATCAAAATTTCACCGGTCACAGGAAATAGTGTTACCCACTTTTGCTTTAAACCCTTCTAATGCTGGAGAAGAAGCGTTCCATACACTAGACGTGAAAAGGTGTCTTTTACAGTTTCTTTCAGTCACCAGAGATTTCAGAAAGTCAAATGCTCTCTTTGTAGCTTTCTCAGGTCCCCGCAAGGGGGAAAAAGCATCCAAAAGTACTTTAGCCAGATGGCTTAAACTTGCTATTTCAGAAGCCTATAAAGCCAAAGGAGTCGTGCCTCCCTCAGGTATTGTGGCACACTCAACAAGGTCAACTGCAGTCTCCTGGGCCGAAAGAGCCGGCGCTACACCTGAGCAGATCTGCAAGGCCGCCACTTGGAGCAACTACTCAACGTTCCTAAGGCACTACAGGTTGGATCTATTGTCTGCCGCAGACCAAGCCTTTGGCAGAAAGGTTCTGCAAGCAGTAGTCCCACCCTAGGGTAAGTTACTTGTTTATCCTCTCCAAGGTTGTCCTGAAAGGCGATTGGAGAAAGACTTAGTTAGACTTACCGGTGACGGTATTTCTAAGAGCCTTTCAGGACAACCGCTGTATCCCTCCCTAAATGTTAAAGTAATAAGTTATAAAATCTATCATGGTGTTGTGGTTTTCTGTGCTGTGTCTTCCAGAGAGTCGGACCACAATAACTGAGGCCATGGTGGAAGAGGAGGGCTTTTAAAGATTAGCATGTGTTTCCTAATGAAGAGGCGGAGCTGCGCTCTCTCCAAGGTTGTCCTGAAAGTCTCTTAGAAATACCGTCACCGGTAAGTCTAACTAAGTCTTTTTTTTATATTGTGAAAGATAATGTTACGCCGAGTAAATTGATACCCAACATGTCACGCTTCAAAATTGCGTCCGCTCGTGGAATGCCGACAAACTTTTACCCTTTAAAATCTCCATAGGCGACATTTAAAAAAAATCTACAGGTTGCAGGTTTTCAGTTACAGAGGAGGTCTAGGGCTAGAATTATTGCTCTCGCTCTAACGATCGCAGCGATACCTCACATGTGTGGTTTGAATACTGTTTACATATGCGGGCGCTACTCGCGTATGT
The DNA here is from genome assembly GCF_905171775.1 of Rana temporaria. Classification (NCBI taxonomy): domain Eukaryota; kingdom Metazoa; phylum Chordata; class Amphibia; order Anura; family Ranidae; genus Rana; species Rana temporaria. Next base: position 142,218,173 of record NC_053490.1, read on the forward strand.
GTTCGCTTCTGCACGCAAGCTCGTCGGGACGGGGTACGTTTTCTGGCTCCTAACTTTTTTTAGCTGGCTCCTAGATTCCAAGCAAATTTGTCAAACCTTGCTGTACGTGCTTGTGCCCAGCCGTGCCATTCTGCCAACGTAAATGTGCAGGAGGCAGTTCTTAAGTGGTTGAAATCGCGGCAAAATGCCGGTACCGCGTTTTGCGTCTGAAACGTGGAAACTTCTGCGCCTGAACCCATTTTTTTGCTGCGAGGATAAACGCAACTGCTGAAAAACGTGACTGTGTGCATGGACACATAGGATAACATTGAATGTGTTCAGGGGAAGTTGAAAAAGCTGTCCATGCCTCTCGTGTGCATGGGGCCTTAATCAACATTAACTATTTTCAATCCATATGCTACTAGTATTGGTGAATGAATATAAAATGATTACATGATTTAGTGGATGGGATTTATCAGCTAAGCACACCCTACTGCTAGCAAGCTAGAGCTTAGGGCAGATGGATTATATCAATTGTGGACGGGGTAATCGAATCGTGAGACCAGTGAAGATGCACACCCCTACTAAGCTAACATTTGTGCTGCATTTTTATTTTTTTTACAGTTGTGTAGTGGTGATTTAAATATGTGTGTGCATGGGTCTTTGTTTTTTTGTGTTCTAATTTGAGATCCCCGATTTTGACTCTGGAACGACTTTTCGAAATCGACGCTGCACCAATTTAAATGGTGCTGTTGCCGCCAAAAGGCTTCAATTTGACATGTCAAATCGGCCTGATGTAAACAGGGGCTTGGGCCCCTTTCACACGGGGCAGATCAGTAATGATCCGCCCCGTGCACCTCCGCTTGCTCAGCGGGGATCGCTCCGTTGAGCCGGCGGATGACAGGACAGTCCCCGCACACTGTGCAGGGACCGTCCTGTCTTTTCTCCGCTCTCCCCTATGGGGGGATCGGATGAACACGGACCATCTGTTTGTGTTCACCCGTTCCGATCCGCCAGACGGATGGAAAAGTAGGTTTTTTTCCTCCGTCACACTTTGGCGTATCGATGCGGGTTGGATGTCAGCGGGCATGTTACTGCTGACATCCGCGACTCCATAGAGGAGCACGGAGCGCCCGTTCAGGTCCGCCTAAAAAACTGGCAGGCGGACCTGAACGGGCGCTCCGTGTGAAAGAGCCCTTAAACTGATGTGTTACTATTCACCAAGGACTAGTTCACATATCTAAGGTCCCATTCATAATATATATATATATGTGTAACCGCCTTGTGTTTACATCGTGATCAGCTGTCATTGGACACAGCGGATCATGTGGTAAATGGCCACTGTAATTGGCCTTATACCTCAATCTGTGATAAGCTGAGTCCCAAGGACTCTGCAAAAACACAGAGCGTGCCGCGGTCACTGGAGGACTTCCATGTATACCCTCTCAAGTAAGCCTGTGCTGTAGCTGTCTTTCGGCTATAGCGCACGCAGAACGTGGTTAATTTTCCTCTCCTCAGATTGACAGTGCTATTGTCCAAGGATATCTTCATTGCTCATCCATCCTAAGTGGAGCTTGCCCTTTTCACATATGTCATTTGGTGCGTGAGCACTGTTTTGGTAGTGGCTGCTGCTCTTATAGTTCAGTATTGTTATTTTATATTTATTTAGTTTAGCTGCCCATGGTTAGTTTGGTTTTGCGCATTAGTTCCCCCCCTTTATACATCCTAAGTGGAGCCACCCTATGACAGGAAGTGTGAAAATAAAGGAGGGGGGGGGAATTCTAATTTGCAGCAACCACATTTTAACCACTTCAGCCCCGAAAGAATTTACCCCCTTAATGACCAGAGCATTTTTTTGCAATGTGGCACTTCATCGCTTTGACTGACAATTGCGTGGTCGTGCGACGTGGCACCCAAACAATTTTTTTTCCCCGTAAATGGAGCTTTCTTTTGGTTGTATTTGATCACCTCTGCTGTTTTTTATTTTTTGCGTGACCAACAATTTTGAAAAATATTTTAAACTGTTTGTTTAGATTTTTTGGGGGATATTATAGCAAACTAATTTCTTCCTCAGTTTAGGCCGATATGTATTCTTCTACATATTGTTGATAAAAAAAAATTGCAGTAAGCGTATATTGATTGGTTTGCACAAAAGCGTACAAACTAGGGGGGGTAGATTTATGGCATTTTATTTTTTTCATTATTATTAATAATGACAGCAGTGTGTGTTTTTTTTTTTTTTTTATTTATTTTTTTTTATTTAGAGAATATAATTTTTTTTTTTGACTGCAACATTGCGGTGGACAGATCGGACACTTTTGACACTATTTTTGGATCATTGACATTTATACCACGATTGGAGCTAAAAAAAAAGCCACTGATTACTGTATAAATGTCACTGGCAGGGAAGGGGTTTACACTAGGGGCGATCAAGAGGTTAAATGTGTTCTAACTGTAGGGGGGGGCTCACTAGAACATGACAGAGATCACTGCTCCAGATAACTTGACAGGGATCTACTGGTAGCAGTAGATCCCTGTCATGCCACTGGGCAGAACAGGGAAATGCCTTGTTTTACATGGGCATCTCCCCGTTCTGCCTCCTGTGTCACGGTCCCGGCGGACGCATGCGGTTAAGGACTAGTAACAGCAACCTTGTGGCTACTTTCACAGTGGGGCTCAAATTGGGAGCAGCTGTTGTGTCCCAATTGACTTGAATGGGACTGCCTGCACGGGGAATGTATTATGTACCACGCCCTTGTTAACAAGGCCCAACCCTTGTTTTTGATCCCTCAACACTAACCAGGGCTGTGGAGTCGGTAGATAAATGTTTCGACTCCTAAATGTTCCGACAATCTAAATTTAGTAGGAGTCGGAGTTGGGGTCGGTGCATTGTTTGCAGACTCCGATTCCGACTCCAGATACCCAAAATTTCCTCCGACTCCACAGCCCTGACACTAACACTGAGTTCCTGCTTTTGCTCTGTAAATGCAGTGTGGCAGTTAGAGGAGTTCAACCCTAAAAATTGACCTCCGCTTAACCCACTCCTCGCCCCCATCATGTAATTTTTTTGGGGGGGGAGTGGGGGCTTCAGGAGAAGGGGACTTCCTGTCCCACTTCCTCCTTCTGCCGAGGGGCTGCAAAGGCGATACGTCATATCGCCTTTTGGCAGCCCCTCCCTGTAGGCGATCCCCTAGGACACGTGACAGGTCCTAGGCCATTGCCTGTCCAATCAAACAGGGCGCGCATGCGCAGTGCCGCTCGCGCATGCGCAGTGGGTGCCCAGCCGTGAAGCCGAAAGCCCACAGTGACAATGAAGAGGAGCGGAGCCCCGGCCGGCGCGTCGCTGGAACGTGGAGCAGGTAAGTGTCAGTTTATTAAAAGCCAGCAGCTACACTTTTTGTAGCTGCTGACTTTTAATAAACTTAAAAAATGGGTGGAAAACCCCTTTAAGTAAAAAGACTGTCAGATTGTGAACACTGTGTGTTGCATGGTTTACTGTTCTCTCCTGTACTATGTCATATTAGTTGGGTTGAAGAGAACATTACTATGGGGGTTATTTACAAAAGGCAAATCCACTTTGCACTACAAGTGCAGTTGCTGTAGATCCGAGGGGGACATGCATGGAAAATAAAAAACAGCATTTTTGCTTGCACATGATTGGATGATAAAATCAACAGAGCTTCCCCTCAGATCTAGAGCGATTGCACTTACAAGTGCACTTGTAGGGCAGAGTGGATTTCCCTTTAGTAAATCAACCCCTAAGTGTCCTTGTCTAACCTTTTTGACTGAAAAATAATTCCTGTAGCGTTTTATGTAATGGCATTCCTTGGCCTCATGTTACCTGTACATTCCACAGACTGTAAAACCTTCCTATGGGCCTCGTACTTTACAACTCTCAATGCGTTCTTCCTTTCCAACCTAGACAATGTGTTCTCTGCTGTATCACACTGTGATAGTTGGTTGTTTCATAGTTGCTTTATGAATAATACAGACTTGGGCAAATGTATAATTTCCCAAGCAAATATATCCTATAAACTATCTTTACCCACATTTACCCTGCTCCTAAATGTCAGTTTACCAGCAGCAGCGTACATGAGGCCAAAAGCCTGAAACCTACATTCAGTAAAATCTTGAAATAAAAAAAAAAAAACAGCCAGCTCCACTGTTTGTATTAACCACTTGCTGACTGCAAAATTATTATATATAAAAAAAATATTTAAATTTTGCGGTCGGCAAGTGGTTAATACGAACAGTGGCGCTGGCTGATTTTTATTTTTAATTTTTATTTCAAGATTTTACTGAATGGTGGTGTCAAGCTTTCAGACTGGGGCGGGAGCCGCGGTGGCGGTATAACGCAGCTAAAAATAGCTGCGCTATACCGCCGGGATTGCCGCGGGAATCAGCTGCTAGCGGTGCGGTATTAACCCCCACTAGCGGCCGATAAAGGGTTAATACCGCCCGCAATGCGCCTCTACAGAGGCGCATTGCGGGCGGTATTGCTGCGGTTTCCCATTGTTTTCAATGGGAAGGAGCGGTATACATGTATACCGCTCCTCTCACCGCTCCAAAGATGCTGCTGACAGGAGATTTTTTTGTCTCCCGCAAGCGCATCGCCTCAGTGTGAAAGCCCTCTGGCTTTCACATTGAGTCTGCAGTGAAGGAGTTTTTCAGGTGGGATAGCAGCGCTATTTTTAGCGCTGTACCGCCTGAAAAACTCCTCAATGTGAAAGGGGCCTTGGGCCTCATGTACACTATTGCTGGTAAACAGATGTTTAGGAGCAGTTGGGCATTTTCTTTATCGTACATCACGGGACACAGAGCGGCATTCATTACTATATGGGTTATATGGAGTACCTTCAGGTGTAGACACTGGCAATCTCAAACAGGAAATGCCCCTCCCTATATAACCCCCTCCCATAGGAGGAGTACCTCAGTTTTTACGCCAGTGTCTTAGGTGTTAGTCATGGTTTAGCTTGCCTCCGCATCCTTGGGATTAGGTGAGCTACCGGTTCTGTCCAAAAAAGCCTCAGCGCTAAAGTGGTCAGTAACCGGACCCCAAACCCTTGGGGTATAGCCCATAATGCTTTTCTTTTTAGAGAGCTGGACCCTGGGCCCAGAACTTAGAAACCTTTGCGTACCTAAAGTTTTCTGTTGCCAGGGTGCTATATGGGCCCAGGACAGTGGATCCTTCATAGGAACCCAGGGCCTGAAGGTCTAGACATCCCCACGGAGATGGGGGAAGATTGGGCCTCTTGCTTGGCAAAGTCCTGCGGCATGGAGCAGGTAAGTGAGGGGAAAACTTGCGGAACTTGGTTCTTAGCAGGTTTTTTTCTGGGGGGTCACAGGGGACATGCCTAAAGTTATGCACTGCATCTGGCAAACTAGTCACATATCATAAAGATAGGATGGCTCTCTATGTATTATTCCCCATAAGATGTGACCTCCCTTGTAGTGTTGGAAAAGCATTGAGTGGGGCCTGTGTTATATAAAAATATATGTGTGTGTCAGAGAGCTTTGCTTACCTGCAGGCCTCCAGGCGATGCTCCATTCAGTCTTCCTCCTCAGAGCCTGCAAGCAGGCAAAACGCTGGCCTCCTCATGGTTCCAGGCTGCAGGCTGCAGTTTGCTGGAACAGAGAGGTCCCTTCCTCCCAAAATCCCCCCCCCCTCCCCCTGTCGGGAGGGGCATTTCCTGTTTGAGGTTGCTGGGGGGGAAGGGCGGGTCAGTGGCTTAAAGGAAGGGGCGGCCCTTCCTTGTTTGTTCCATCAATACTTTGGAACTGAGGAGAAAGACCAGAGCGGTAGCACGGGGCGCCGAGGACACACAGTGGCCAGAAAGGATATTGCAGTCTTCAGAGGACTGTTTTGTCAAGCCTAGAAATAGGCTGTTTCTTTTCCATCTCATAGTTTTTCTTTGCAATACTACTCAGGGGGACAGAATGTTTTTTCTTTCCTGGATTTGAAACAAAAACGAAAAAAAAAAAAAAAAAAAAGTCATCTAGGGGAGAGGAAGCATTTTTTTTATCCCCCAAACAGGTGTTTGGACAATTAACTTTTATAGTTCCAAATACCAATAGGTAGCAGGTGTACCTCGGTATTGTACCATGGTATGCCGCTGTTTTCCCTACAGGGAGCCTTGGGGCCATCGGGATCTGGGGCTGGAGCTGACGCGGGTCAGTCCAACCCTAAGATGGTCACGGAGGAGGTATTACTCACCTCTTTAAAAGAGATGCAGAAAAGCATGGGAAAAATGATATCCGCAGCTATGCGGGGCAGTAAGCGGAATAGATCTCCGTCGCCCGAGCGCGGACCCTCAGAAGAGGAGGTCCTTTCCTCAGGGGAATTGGACGACCTCTTGGACACGGACCAAGTAGGTTCAGGGATCGAAGACCCGGATACAGAGGAGTCTGGGGCAGTCTCCCTGAGGGAGAGCTGGTGGATTCAAGGATTGTCGGACTTGGTCCATAGGACATTCAACTTGCCAGTACCAGATCTCCAGGTATCGACGGTTTCAGCTTTGGGCTCACTGAGGGCGCCTCAAAGCAATGCTGTGTTTCCGATCCATCCTCTATTAGAGGGAATTTTGTTCCAAGATTGGAACAAGCCAGATAAGATCTTCTTACCACCTAAAAGGTTCTCTGTCCTATATCCTATGGAAGAAAAATTTTCCAAAAGATGGGCTACTCCTGCAGTGGACGCAGCCATCTCATGTGTTAACAGATCGTTAACATGCCCTGTAGAAAACATACAGGTGTTCAAGGATCCAGTTGATAAGCGCTTGGAAGCACTACTTAAGAACTCCTTTACTACTGCAGGGGCAGTAGTACAGCCAGCTGTGGCTGCGATTGGGGTCGCTCAAGCATTATCGGATCAATTTAAGCAGATGCTTAAACTTATTCCGGCCCAGCAGGCAGAAAAATTTTCGGATGTCCCTAAGGCCATATGTTTTACGGTAGACGCAATCAAGGATTCTATCCAGCAAGCGTCACGTTTATCGTTAACCCTTATCCATATGAGAAGACTCTTATGGTTAAAAAGCTGGGAGGCTGAGCCCCCATGCAAGAAGCTCCTGGTAGGGTTCCCCTTCCATGGAGGACGACTCTTCGGAGAAGACCTAGATAAATACATTCAGACCATTTCAAACGGCAAGAGTACTCTCTTGCCAACTAAGAAGAAGGTTCAGGGACCTGCGTTTAAACGACAGTATTCCCCTGGGCAGGGGCCCTCTAATGCCAAGCAGTATCGACGGCCTCCTGCAAAAGCAAACTTCGGCTTCAACAGCAGATCACAAGGACAGGCTGTTAGAGGCAAAAGGCAGTGGTTTCGCAAACCAGCAAGACCAGCCCCCAAGCCAACCTTATGAAGGGGCGCCCCCACCCACGAAGGTGGGGGGAAGGCTGCGACTCTTTTCAGAGATTTGGGAAGCCAGCATTCCCGACGAGTGGGTACGGTCTTCCGTGGCCACAGGCTACAAATTAGATTTCCTAAGGTTTCCTCCTCCTCATTTCCAGAAGTCGAGGATTCCAAACGATCCGGAAAAGGGAGCCGCATTAAGATCGGCATTAGATCATCTACTTTCCCAGGAAGTAATAGTAGAGGTACCAGTCCTGGAACAGGGGCTGGGTTTCTACTCCAACCTATTCATCATCCCAAAATCCAATGGAGATGTCAGGCCAATTTTGGACCTAAAGATGGTAAATGCATATCTAAAGATCCGCTCATTTCGGATGGAATCCGTGCGGTCAGCAGCTGCCACACTCCAGAAGGACGACTTCATGGCGTCCATAGACATAAAGGATGCCTACCTTCATGTTCCAATTTATCAGCCACATCAAAGATATCTACGCTTCATGGTGGCTTCGCGTCACTTCCAATTCGTGGCGCTTCCCTTCGGGTTGGCTACGGCCCCCCGGGTGTTCACGAAGGTCCTAGCTCCAATCCTAGCCAAACTAAGGATCCAAGGGGTCACGATCCTAGCATACCTGGACGACCTCCTAGTCATAGATCACTCGTCTCCCGGCTTGGAGCGAGCAGTGGCCCTCACGGTCCAATACCTCGAGAGGTTCGGCTGGGTCCTAAATCGAGAAAAGTCAGCTTTCCAGCCCACAAAGCAGTTGGAATATCTCGGCATGAGATTAGACACAGAACAACAAGGAGTGTTCCTACCTCTGAGGAAGGTAAAAGCCATCAAGGAATTAATCCTACTGGTTCTAAGCAAGAAAGAACCGACTATTCGCCTATGTATGAGGTTACTAGGCAAGATGGTGGCCACATTCGAGGCGGTACCATACGCCCAGAGCCACACTCGCATCCTACAGGCAGCCATCCTGTCAGCATGGAGCAGAAGGCCACAGGCCTTGGATATCCCGTTGCCGCTCTCATCAAGAGTCCGACAAAGTCTGTGTTGGTGGTTAGACCCTCAGAATCTACTGAAGGGGAGGTCTTTCAGCCCAGTGGCTTGGAAGATAGTGACCACAGACGCCAGCCTGACGGGCTGGGGAGCAATTTTGGATGGTTGCACTCGCCAAGGTACTTGGGCAAAGCCAGAGAAGCAGTTGCCCATCAACATCTTGGAGCTCAGAGCTGCTCGACTAGCCCTCAGGGCTTGGACGTCAAAATTGCAGGGGTTCCCGGTGAGAATTCAATCAGACAATGCCACGGCCGTGGCACACATAAATCACCAAGGGGGAACCAGGAGTCAAGCCGCTCAGAGAGAGGTGAGCTTGATTCTTCTATGGGCAGAGGCTCATGTGCCCTGCATATCGGCAAGATTCATTCCAGGAGTGGACAACTTTCAGGCGGACTTCTTAAGCCGCCAGACTCTATGGCCGGGGGAATGGTCTCTGCATCCACTAGTCTTTCAAGCACTCTGCCAAAGATGGGGAGTGCCGGACGTGGATATCATGGCATCGAGACTCAACAAGAAACTAGACAGGTTCATGTCCCGCTCAAGGGATCCGATGGCCTGCGGAACCGATGCGTTGGTTTGCCCTTGGCATCAGTTCAAACTTCTTTATGCGTTTCCCCCGCTCCAGTTACTACCCCGCCTGCTGCGCAGGATCCGGGTGGAGCACATACCAGTCATCCTGGTAGCTCCAGCATGGCCCAGAAGGGCATGGTACTCACTAATCTTAAGGATGGTAGTGGGAGACCCTTGGACTCTTCCTCTACGGCCAGACCTGCTATCGCAAGGTCCGATCCTCCACCCTGCCTTACGGCATCTAAATTTGACGGCCTGGAAGCTGAATCCCTGATTCTCAGGGGTAGAGGTCTGTCTCAGAAAGTAATCTCTACCCTAATCAGAGCCAGGAAACCGGTCTCTAGGGTGATTTATTACAGGGTCTGGAAGGCCTATGTAGGCTGGTGTGAGTCCAAGCGATGGCTTTCTCGCAAATTTACCATCGATAGAGTATTAAGTTTTCTCCAGCTAGGAGTGGATAAAGGATTGGCATTAAGCACAATCAAAGGACAGATTTCTGCTCTGTCAGTGTGGTTTCAGCGGCCGCTGGCCACCCACTCGCTGGTTAAGACCTTCCTTCAAGGGGTCTTACGTATTAGACCTCCAGTTAAATCCCCGCTTTGTCCGTGGGATTTAAATCTTGTTCTGTCAAGTTTACAGAAACAACCGTTTGAGCCGTTGGCTGATATTCCTTTGGTTCTACTGACAAGGAAGTTAGTATTTTTGGTTGCCATAGTTTCCGCAAGAAGAGTTTCGGAGCTGGCAGCCTTATCCTGTAAGGAACCATATCTTGTTTTTCATAAGGACAGGGTCGTTCTCCGCCCTCATCCTTCCTTCCTTCCGAAGGTCATATCCAGTTTTCATTTGAACCAGGATTTGGTATTACCATCCTTCTTCCCTAAACCTACTTCCAGAAAGGAAGGGTTGCTGCATACCTTGGATATTGTCAGGGCCATGAAGGCCTATCTTAAAGCTACAAAGAAGATCCGGAAGACAGATGTGCTGTTCATTCTACCGGATGGGCCCAAGAAGGGGCAGGCAGCTGCAAAGTCCACCATTTCTAGGTGGATTAAGCAATTAATCACTCAGGCCTACGGCTTGAAAGGGTTGCCTCCTCCAGTATCATTAAAGGCTCATTCTACTAGAGCCATGGGCGCCTCCTGGGCAGCACACCACCAGATCTCTATGGCTCAAGTTTGCAAGGCGGCAACCTGGTCTTCTGTCCACACGTTTACAAAATTCTACAAGTTGGACAAAAGAAGGAATACTGATACTGCCTTCGGGCAGGCAGTGCTGCAGGCTGCAGTTTGAGACCCTCGGATTCCGGGGGCTCCTCTTGTTCGAGTTAAATTTAAAAATTTTATTTTTCTCAACTAAGTTGGATTTATTATGATTTGAGTATATCTCTAAATTAAATCCTTTTGTCTTGGAGATGTTCTCCCTCCCCTCATTGTAAGCATTGCTTTGGGACATCCCATATAGTAATGAATGCCGCTCTGTGTCCCGTGATGTACGATAAAGAAAAAGAGATTTTTAATACAGCTTACCTGTAAAATCTTTTTCTTGGAGTACATCACGGGACACAGAGCTCCCACCCCTCTTTTTTGAGGACCATTTTGGGAGGCATACTGCTTGCTACAAAACTGAGGTACTCCTCCTATGGGAGGGGGTTATATAGGGAGGGGCATTTCCTGTTTGAGATTGCCAGTGTCTACACCTGAAGGTACTCCATATAACCCATATAGTAATGAATGCCGCTCTGTGTCCCGTGATGTACTCCAAGAAAAAGATTTTACAGGTAAGCTGTATTAAAAATCTCTTTTTTGTCAACTGCTCCTGAACTCCTCCTCCTGTTATCTTATCCGTACATGTACAAAGGGTCGTTCATAGTCGTTTCTACGCAGTTGAGTTTGGAGGTTTTTTTTGGAAAGCAAAAAAATGAGTTCAGACGCTGAGTTACTTTAGAGGCATTTCAAGCGCCAAGCTAACCCGCGTTTTTTCAGCATGTAAATGCGCCAAAATGGACGTTTTTAAACGTGGGTTACTATCTGTCAAGTTAAATCGTTCAGGAGAGGTTGTAAAAACGTCCCGTGTACATGAAGCCTTAGGAGCCAATTATTAGAATAGACTTCAAATGACCATTAGATAAATTTGCTTGATATTTGTACTTGATCTACTTCATTTTTGAAAAAATTTGTTCACACAGGTATGTTGTACCAAATAGTAACACAGGTCTACAAGCAAATTGCTTTAAATTTGTAAACTGCTTAGGCTGCAGATCTTTACAAAATTGGATCTAATTTGCTTCCTTATGGTTTGTCTTTTAGTTGTCATCTTGTTTGTAGGTCGATCATTTGCCAATTGAAACTGACTTGAGTGTTTCAACATTGCAGTCAAATGGATTTTGAAACTGTTTTTTTTCTATCTGCTTTCAAGATCAGAAAATTGTTCCTGTAATTGTGTTTTTTAACAATTTCAGTAGCAAATAAACAAAGTAAATTGTGTTGTGAAATTTTTTATGAAGAAAATAAAAAAACAACATAGGAAATGAACCAAATTATGAAGATTTACCTGTCCTTCAAAGCGCATCAGTTTTCTTTTGAATGACTTGATGTGCACAAAGCGGTCATAAATCAAATTGGCCTCACCTTGCAATTTCAGATTCAGTTGATTCATATGATAAATTCCAATTTCCAAAGCTAGGCACAGTTTGATTAAAGTGGTTTGGGTCGATTTTATTTTCTGTGAGAACTTTAATTTGGAGAAAAAAAAATAAACAAAAAGAAGCGTGATAGAACTGTTCCACGTGGGGGTAAGGAAATCCCAAAAGTCGCACTTTTCAGCAAAACCCTGTGAGGAGATGCACGACAGCCCCAGCCTGGGCCCCCAACCAGACCATGTCCACCAACATGTCCCACTCCACCCCCAGGGCCCATGATTGCAGCCCGTACTGGGGCTGTCATGTATCTCCTCACAGGATTTTGCTGCTATGTGTGATTTTTTTTTTTTTTTTTTTTTTTTTTTTTTTTGGGACTTCCTTTCCTTATTGGATGTTTTTTTAACTTGATTTCCAACACTGGTTTGGCTGCTATTTTTGTAGTAATAGTTTATTTTTCTTGCAGGTTCTTGGTGGGTTCCCAGGTCTCTTCGGCAGTCATGGGTTACAAGCACAACCGCACAGGAACTTATCACTGCACGAGTATCTTAGCATGGATCTTCTTAAAGATGCTGGCATCTCCACCCCTAAAGGCTTTGTTGCAAGAACGCCAGAAGAGGCTTATACTGTAGCTAAAGAAATAGGTATGGGTTTTCTGCTGTCAACAGGGACAAAACTTTATTTCAGTTGGGAGTTGGCTGTTTAAAAAAACAAAAGGCAATATATAGTTATGTGAAGTACACTGCATGGGAATTTATTGATGACTTCAACATTTTAACAGGTGAAATATTCAAACAATGCCTACAAATGAATGTGTATGACATATCAGTTCTCATAATCTAAATCAGGGGTGGGGAACCTGCGGCCCGCGAAATCATTCCATCCGGCCCCCCATGCGATCGTAAAACAGCGCCGCCGATTGTCACTATGGAGCGGAGTATATGTATTGCTAAACACACTGACAATGAATGAATGATCATGGCGATCATTCATTCATTGTCCGTGTGTTTAGCAATACATTTACTCCGCTCCTGCGGCCCGCCCCTGTTAGCCGGCGCCAGCCTCCAGCCATTGCACTGCAGCTGATGAGCTGCTCCCCCTAGGTTTACAGTCCCGCCCGGCGGCGGCGTGACGTCACGGCGGGCGGGGATTACCTTTCATGGCTGGCTGGGATGGCACTAGCCAGCGCCACTGACGAGGAACCATTTCCAGCAGCAAGTAAGGCAGCCATAAATATTATGCTGACAGCATCATGAAATACGGTGTATTTTTTTAATATGCAGCATAGCAGCGGGGGGAGGGGGGTAAATGTCCTGCACAGGACATTAATACATAAGTTACCATGACCAGTGCAGGACATTTACCCCCCCCCCCACATGCTGCATATTAAAAAGATCATATTCATCATATTTACAGTTAATAATTTTCATGTAAATATGATGAATATGATCTTTTTTAATATGCAGCATGTGGGGGGGGGGGTAAATGTCCTGCACTGGTCATGGTAACTTATGTATTAATGTCCTGTGCACTGTGCAGGACATTTACCCCCCTCCCCCCGCCGCTATGCTGCATATTAAAAAAATCACAGACGGTCATCAAAGTTAATAATCTTCAGACTGCATCATTCTGTATGCAGTCTGAAGATTATTAACTGTGATGACGGTCTGTGATTTTTTTAATATTCAGCATGGCGGTGGGGGGAGGGGGTAAATGTCCTACCTACACAGTTGCACTGGTCATAGTAACTCATGTATTAATGTCCTGCACTGTGAGTTACCATGACCAGTGCAGGACATTTACCCCCTCCCCCCATGCTGAATATTAAAAAAAAAAATCACAATGTCATTAGGGGAAAGTTCTTATCTTTATTCAGCAGTTCTGAGTCCCGAAAATCTAATCTCCCCACGTCCTCTTCTATACAGATACCCTGGCTGAGTAATGTAATTGCCGAGAACCTCTGCACAAGGATTACTCCGCCTGAGCCCGAAAACCATCAACTAGTCCCTGCAGAGTAATCCTTGTGCTGCTGATCCCGTCAATTACATTACTCAGTGTATGTGTATAGAAGAGGACATTGGGGCTCAGATTAAGTTGTCCGAACTGCTGTATAAGAATAAGAACTTTCCCCTACCAACTTTAACTACTAGTGTTCCTCCACCAGCTAAGCCACAGTACAGTTTGAATCATGTGTCCGGGTAGAAGGCGGAAGGAGACAGACACATGATTCAAACCCCGTACTGTCCGGGTCAATCCTGTACAGGTGGCAACCCTAGGTAAATGTCCTGCACTGGTCAATGGTCATGGTAACTCATGTATTAATGTCCTGCACAGTGCAGGGTTCTGTGTAATGTAAAGGGGTCCAGTGATGCAGGGTGCTGTGTAATGTAAAGGGGTCCAGAGGTGCAAGGTGCTGTGTAATGTAAAGGGGTCCAGTGATGCAGGGTGCTGTGTAATGTAAAGGGGTCCAGTGATGCAGGGGGGGGGGAGACACGTTTAATCCCCGCTATAACAGGCTAATTTTTAAGTTGATAATTTTGTACGGCCCCCGAATGATGTTACAAAATTCCAAATGGCCCTTGGCAGAAAAAAGGTTCCCCACCCCTGATCTAAATGAACAAAAAATGCAGATCTGTCACATGGAAAAAAGTACACTGATGCATTTCCAACAACTTCTTATTCATAAGGTTAGTGTCAGGTGTTCCAGATTAGATGCCAACAATTAGAACCCCTTTACCTAAAGGCTAAAACAGGTTGGACCTACATACTTTGTATTTAGAGCAGCCTTTTGTTAACCACCGCCGATCAGAGGGGAATAGATGAGAGCCGTCGCTGGATGATCACAGCAGGGAACATCACAGCTTTCATCAATAGCTGTGTGTTCCCCTGCGGCGCGCCATCACATAAGCTCCTCCTCTTTTTCCGGGACTTTGACAGAGCACCGTCCAATCCTAGGGCAGGTGACATGTATCAAAGATCCCCGGACAAGAGGAGGGGCTTATGTGACGGCGCACCGCAGGTGAACACACAGCTATTGAAATGAAAGCTGTGATGTTCCCTGCTGTGATCATCCACAGGTAGGCTGCACTGCTGGGGCACGCGCAGGCTGCACTGCTGGGCACGGATAAAGTTATTCAAAACAAAACATAAAAGTAGTGTCATTTCATGAGATTTATGAGGGCGGGTTTAGGGACGGGATTAGAGGCGGGGCAGGGTAGGGGTTAGGCGGGCAACTGGTGGCGAGTAACCCTTGAGGCCTGGCTAGTAGCTCAGGACTTGATATTTTGAGCCCTGTTCTAATGGCTCCACCCAGCAGAATAACGCACCATGTCACAAAGCTCAAATCCTCTCACCACTGGTTTCTTGAAGGTGAGATCACTGTACTCCAGATCTACAGTCACCAGATCTTATTTTAATGGAGCACCTTTGGGATGTGGAGGATCAATGCCGTCTACATTGATTATCAGTGGGAAGAGTGTTACCCTTTCTATGGTGCTCAGAATGCCATCTTTACAGACGGCTAAAAATATCATTGGTGTCATGCTGATGGTTTACCAAATGGTGTTGACCCTGGAACTATGCAGCTATCAAATGAAAGGACAATCAACCACAGCTTAAAATAACTCTAGCAACCTAGGAACCTGAGTTGGGAATGGATGATTTGGGCTCTGATTCTTTTTGTGCCCTTTCACCGCAAATGTCACCCACCCCCCCCCCAGCGCCAAGATGTGAATGGAGTCTCTTTGTTGTTGTCGTGTGTGATGTCACCTTGCCATGATCAAAGGAGCTCTCTAAGGCCCTTGGGGGAGGGGGTGAAAGATTGCAAAATAACCAAATTATTTTTAAATCTTTCATTCACCTGTAAGAATATCCTCTACAAATGGCATATAATCCTGAAGCACACTAGCAAATCCATGAAATGATAGCTCAAAACAAAAACATAGAAGGTTATAGCCTGGCCTAGTAAAGCGTGATTTGATTCCCATCTAAATGTTGTGGTAGAATTTTTGAAATGGGCAATTCATGCAAGGATACCCACAAACGTCTAGGGTGTATTGTTCAAAATGTCAGTTTGTCACAGTCTGGTGGACATAAACTGCGTAGTCTAAAAAAAATTGATTTGCTAAAGGGGGCAAGG
Source organism: Rana temporaria (assembly GCF_905171775.1). Classification (NCBI taxonomy): domain Eukaryota; kingdom Metazoa; phylum Chordata; class Amphibia; order Anura; family Ranidae; genus Rana; species Rana temporaria. Next base: position 142,233,903 of record NC_053490.1, read on the forward strand.
GAACCAGCTTCCAAGGGTGCACTTACTTTTCCCATATTGCGCCATTATATTAATTTTATATTTTTGTTGAATAAATTATTTAAAATCCACACGTTCCATGGGGTGTACACAGGGCCGGACTGGGAATAAAAACCAGCCCTGGAAATAATTTCATACCAGCCCCATAACATTATTATACCAGCCCAACATCATAACATCATGCGCTTTGCCGGCGGTATAGCTGCGGTGCCCATTCATTTCAATGTGCAGGAGCGGTGGAGGAGTGTGAGGAGCTGCTCTTTCAGAGCGCTTTGCAGGTGATATCTTTAGCGTTCTAGCACCTGCAAAGCGCCTTAATGTGAAAGGGGTTGAACTCTGATATAAAGGGGGGCACTGGTGACCAGAGACCCCACTTATATCAGAGTCCACTGCATTCCCCTTTACATCAGAGTACCCCCTTGCACTGTATGATGTAAAGGGGAACTCTGGGAATGCGGGGAGGACTCTGGTGACCAGAGACCACCTTCCGCAGAAAGTGAACACTAAGGTAAGGGTGTTTACTGATATAAGGGGGAAACCTTTAGATCAGTCCCCTCTTACAATATTGTATTGACCCCCCCCCCCCCCCCCCAGACTGACCTGGCGGTGCCGTCACTGACCTCCTATATCCGGTACACCGTGTGGGGCTCAGTCAGTTGGCTCCAGCTTGGTGGCTCTGGTTTTATCCCATAGTTTCCTCTCCACAGTCCATACACGTCTGACTTCTCTCTTTACCCTCATCCTGGCGGCACTCCCACTCTCAACTGCTCTCCAGACCTGATATAAGACAAGAGATGGTCAGAGGCTGCAGATGGTACAGGGGAGGTCAGAGGCTGTGGAGGGGGGGACATGGGGTCAGGGCCTGCCGAGGGAGGGACAGGAGGTCACAGGCTGCGGAGGGGGGACAGGAGGTCAGAGGCTGCGCGTGGCACAGGGGAGGTCAGAGGCTGCGCGTGGCACAGGGGAGGTCAGAGGCTGCGCGTGGCACAGGGGAGGTCAGAGGCTGCGCGTGGCACAGGGGAGGTCAGAGGCTGCGCGTGGCACAGGGGAGGTCAGAGGCTGCGCGTGGCACAGGGGAGGTCAGAGGCTGCGCGTGGCACAGGGGAGGTCAGAGGCTGCGCGTGGCACAGGGGAGGTCAGAGGCTGCAGAAATCAGATGCTGCGGGGAGGGGACAGGAGGTCAAAGAGGCTGCGGAGGGGGGGGGGGCAGGAGGTCAAAGAGGCTGCGGAGGGGGGGGGCGCAGGAGGTCAAAGAGGCTGCGGAGGGGGGGCACAGGAGGTCAGAGGCTGTGGGGAGGGGACGGGAGGTAAGAGGCTGCAGAGGGGGGGGGGGCAGGATATCGGAGGCTGTGGAGGTCAAAGCCTGCGGAGGGGGGCAGGAAGTCAGAGGCTGTGGGGAGGGGACAGGTCAGAGGCTATTGGAATCGATATGTTGGGAATGGCTAAAGCTGTCCCCTCCCTGCAGCGTCTGTGTGGCAGTAGATAGAGCAGCTGCAATGATTTGGCTGTTAGAATCGATATGTTGGGAATGGCTAAAGCTGCCTGGAGATATTGATTATACAGAATGATGGAAAGTCCACCCCCTCTGCAGCCTCTGACCTCCTGTCCCTCCCCCCCCCGGATCATTCAGTGGCTGTATAATCAATATCTCTAGGCAGCTTAGCCATTCCCAACATATCGATTCCCAATAGCCAAATCATTGCAGCAGCTCTATCTACTGCCACTGCCACACAGACGCTGCAGGGAGGGGAGGAAGGAAGAGGCACACGCCAGACTAGACCTACCTCACCTCACTGAGGGGTGCCGGCGGTGCTGCTGCTTAAATTTTAAAAATGGCGCCGCTCGGCGATGTCGTGTTACTGCGCATGCGCCCGCCTTTCCGAAACTTGCCAAGCGTGTACGGGCTTTTCCGAGAGCGGCTAGCTTCGGGGACTGCGCTGGCGCATGCGCAGTGACACGACGTCGCCGAGCGGCGCCATTTTTTTTCAGGAGCCGCTGCCCTTACAGCGGCCTCCAGGAGCAGCCAGCCCACCGGGAATTTTCCCGGTGGGCCAGTCCGGCCCTGGGTGTACATCATTTTTCACATGACTGTATTTCTCTTTAGTTTTTGTTGCTGGTTATTTCGTTTTTTCATTGTCGGTGAGAATTTTAACTTTATTGGGCCATTTATTTTCTCCATCAACATAAATTTTTTATAAAAAGTTAGTGGAGAATGGGTATTTCTTTTCAGAACCGTCTTCCAAAGTGGGAGTGCTGTGTGTTATCTTATCCTAATTGCTATAGATGGCTTTCCCACATCACACATACAAAGGACATGAAGATGAACTGCCATTCGTACTGGCAGGTGGTAGGAACACGGTGTCTATGTACCCTGAAATGTCATCTAAGGTCAGACAGCTGGGTACCTTATCCCTATATATTTGCCATGTCCCACTCTTTATACTAGTTTTTTTTAAAAAGGGTACTGTGGCTGAGTTATATGGCAGGCTACCAACAGAATTCCAGCTCAAGTATGTGCCCTGCTCTGGATTCTAATTGTAAATCGAATATTGTAATGATGAATGTCATTTAAATGTTACTTGAATGTGATTCCACGTTGAACAGATTTCTTTAACAAAATTGTTAAGTCTTGTACTTTCCTTGTAACCTTCTGTGTCTTTGCTGCTGGCAATCTCCTCAATGTAATTTTGTTCCAGACCCAAGCACATTCACTCCTGGTGGCTGTATAGCTTAATCTTTCTAACCCATTTTTACATAATCAATTACACCTTATTGTAAATTAAAATTGAATTATGTTTTTTAAGGCCTCATGGGAACAAAGGCGCATGACCTGAAAAAGTGGTGTGTGTGTTTGTTTGTTTGTTTGTTTGTTTGTTTGTTTGTTTTTTGAGAGCAGCGTTCCACAGTTTGCTAGCTGGTGTCATGAGTGCCATAACATGCTTATATGTAACATATAGCTCCCTAGATCCCTGCAAATGTTTTCTTTTTGAGAGACTGGTCATTGAAAAAAATTGCATGATTTGCTCTTGGTCTCTCACCGAACCTATTCTGGGCCTTAACATAACTACAGCCATATTGTTGGTGTTCCAAAGGCTCTGTAAATACAGACTTTCTGAAAATCTGTGCATAATGAATGCTTATGACTGCTGATGGTGGTCCTTAAAGGACAACTGTACCTGACTGACAATGTCTTTGATGGGTTAGATTTTCAACACCGCCTCCATACGTTACTACAGTATGGAGATTAAAGTAAAAGGCCCCAGACCACAGGCTGTCCCTTACCCCCTTCTCAAAACTTCACATCGGCATACATCCGTGCATGCAGATGTGAAATCGCCTAACACTTTTTTTTTTTTTTTTTTTGTTTTTGTTTTTACCTTTTCTTCCCCCTTCTCCTTTTTTTTTTTATTTTCTTCCGCTACCCTCTGGTATCATTATTGCCTTCAGGGGTCTCATAAACTATGAGATCTTGCAGTATTGTCATACTGCACATGCATGAAATGTACAATATTGTGCGCCTTTATCACGCACGTGCACGGTACGACACAACAGGCATCTATTGTGGGGAAGGAGACTGTTGCTTCTCCTGGAGATCCAACAGGGTGAAGTAAATGTGTTCAGACTTCACAAAGTCAGTTGACACACTTTAAGATCATTCTGATTAATAGGACTAGGCTAGAATCAATAGATATACAATGTTGAATGAAAATTTCATATATATAATTACCATATTTTCCGGCGTATAAGACGACCCCCTAATTTTCCAGGAAAAAATTTGGTTTTGGGATATACTCACTGTATAAGACTACCCCCTTTTTTTCAAGCCCCACTGTGCCATCACATTGCATGCCCCCACTGTGCCATCACATTGCATGCCCCCACTGTGCCATCACATTGCATGCCCCCACTGTGCCATCACATTGCATGCCCCCACTGTGCCATCACATTGCATGCCCCCACTGTGCCATCACATTGCATGCCCCCACTGTGCCATCACATTGCATGCCCCCACTGTGCCATCACATTGCATGCCCCCACTGTGCCATCACATTGCATGCCCCCACTGTGCCATCACATTAAATGCCACCACAGTGCCATCACATTACATGCCCCCACTTTCCCCCCCACTGTGCCATCACTCACGTTTTGCAGGCCGGTGACAGTCTCCGTCTGCTGCGAGCGTCCATGATTTCAAAGCCGCGCGCCGTCTTCTCAGCGTGTCCTGTGATTGGCAGAACACAAATTTTCCCAGTAAAACAGAACAGAAAACAGAACAGAGGCGCTGCTGGGAAGATTTCTGTTCCGCCTATCACAGGACAGCGAGGACGCGCTGAGAAGACGGCGCGCAGCTTTGAAATTATGACGATCGCAGCTGCACGGAGACCGTACCCGGCGTATAAGACGACCCCCGACTTTGGATGCATTTTTTTGCATCCAAAAAGTCGTCTTATACGCCGGAAAATACGATATATATATATATATATATATATATATATATATATATATATATATATATATATTTTTAGGGCTGTTACTGATCTAAATGTTTGTTCGATTAATCGTTTTTTTGTTTTTTTTTATATTAATCGACTAATTTCGATTAATTATAATGCACATACAGATCCAACTACTTTTAGCTGATCTCCTTGCAGGCTGATTCCCAATGCAGCTACCAACAACTGGAAAAATGGATAGCAGGATACAAAAAACACACAAACGCAGCACTGGATGGGAATAGCATTAAAACCTTTATAGTCTTCAAGTAGGTAACAAAATAAATATTGCACTGGAGATAAAATCGATGTAGCTACATACATTGTAAAAATGGTGCGAGTAATACCAAATGGTAGCAAACGCAGTCTTAAAAACATGTAGCTAAGTATGATACTGATATAAAAATGTGTACAACGATGCCACTGCAGAATCCAGATGAGAAGTTTAACATCAGTCCGTCGGCATGTAGATGTCCCATGAAGGGAACTATCACAACTCCCAGTGGATGGTTGTAGAATCCCAGGTTGATAGAGGGAAGTGTAACAGCCCTTGCGTGTGGCAGATAGTAAGGTCCCGCCGGCATGCAGATATGAAGGAACAGCAAAGGAGCCCTTCAGATGCATACAGTAAGCCCCGCCGGTGTCCGTGACGTCACTGGATCTCCGATGGAACTCCCTGAAGGCCCGGAAGCCGGCGGAGAGGTGAGTACCAATCAAAATTATTTTGATCGATCTTAAAAATTAAAGATTAATCGATGAATTAATAGTTAATTTCCACAGCCCTAATAGATAAAGCATATATATTATAGATAGATATATCTAAGGGCAGTTCACACTGGTGTTTTACCGCATTGCAAAATGCTGGTCACAGCAAGGACACACACATTTTTATTTTTTTTCTGTTTTATTGACACTGTAATTAAGCTTTGATAAAATGCAGACATGTTGCATTTCATTACAGTGCGGTGTACAGAATTGCATTTTATTGTGCAGTGAGCTGTTCTACAGTGACATGAATGAAGTGTACTTTTGTACACTTCAAATAAAGTTCAGTGTTTTAAAAAAAAAGAAGAAAAAAAGTAGTTGTGTGATGCGCTGAATAGCGCACCACTCCGCCCCCTACCAAAGTCAGAACAGACAGGTAAATCACTCCGTTATACTCTCTGGCAGCTGTCTGTGAGTGTAACTGAGGCCAGCAATCAATGGCTAGGTTTTATATTGTTTTATATTAAATTATTAAGTCATGCTCATCCCTTTCTATTATCTTCTGTTTTCTTCTAGTTACACAATTGTGCATTGTAGCAGGGAAAATAATTCCCTCATTATGATGCTTGCCACTAATTGACAGAATATGCTTAATTGGTATGGCATCTCCAGATACGTTGTCTTCTATGAGGAAGGGAACTGGAAATGAAATGCGCTGAGGCCTGGCTATTTTTATCCCGAGCAGTGGATCTCGTTTCAGCTTCTTGACACCGAAATGGTGATTAGATTTCCAGTGGAGTTAATTGTTTTGTCTTTTCTGAGCATTTGATGTTTAAAGCTTTGCAATTGCCACAAGTGCCCATGAGCTGGCTGCAGTGTTGTAGAGGTCTCTGCTAATACATACAAGTTTAATGTTTTATATGACATTTTAAAAGCTTGTAGTAGCTAGTATGTCTCTGTGCTCTGCTCTGCTATTTCCCTTCTTTTTTGATATAGCTGCGTAGAACAGGTCCAAGTGGTAGGGTGGCTAAGCAAGTCAGTCCCCCGGTACTCTTGAGTGCCGTTCACATCACAAAAATGTCTTTCAGATCCGCTCTGGATGCATCTATGCATGCATGTTTTTTTAACACATTTTTGATGTTTTCCAGTGCATTTTTGTGGTGTTTTTATGCAGTTTGTTTTGTTTTGTTTCTGAATGCATTCTAGATTTCTTTTTTTCTCCTGGTGTGTGTGTGTGTGTGTGTGTGTTTGTTTTTTGTTTTTTTTTCCTTTTACTGGGGTCCAGTGAATTTTTGATGCGTTTTTTTTTTTTTTTATTTTTTTTTTTTTATTATTTATTTATTTCTGGAACGTGAACTATGCCATTGGAACCCATATAGCACAGTATGTAGTGTGAATGGGCTCTGAAGCTTATGTGGAGGCCAGGATGCACCAATCTGGGTTGTGGTGATATAACACATCCCTTCTCGAACTGTGTGTGTGTTGTTGTGTTATATATATATATATATATATATATTCTCATTCTATGTAACCTAATAAAGATTTTGGAAGGGAAAGTTTTTTTTTTTTTTTTAAAGTGTTACCCCAAAATATCATATTAAATATGTACAGTACGTCTGTTTTGTAAATGCTGTTAAATCAAGTATGTTTCTACTTTGTTTATATCGAGAGGGAAATATGTTTTGATCCTGGTATTCCCCCCCCCCCCCCCCTTTTTCTAAATTGGTGTGACAACACCAAGCACAGAAGCAGATCAGTGACATGGTCAGATTACGTGCCATGAAACCTGTTTAGAATTACTGAACCCTGCTGTATTGATTGATCCCTTAACTCCTGTAACATATAGTTCACAGTCACACGCGCACCTGAAAACAGAAAAAAAATGGATGTGTGTTCATGTGCATACCCACTGTATCTCATGCACATACAGGTAAGTCACTTTGTGCAGCCGCGCCGCCCTGCCGCAGTGTATGTGCGGGGGGGGGGGGGGGGTTCCGGAAGTGGTTGGTCACTTAAATCCCCATTCAGTTTGAAATTCAGCGAGTCGTCTTCACCATGTCTAGATGTCTAAATACATTGAGTTGCTGCCGTATGATTGGCTGGTTAGCAATTTGTGTTACTGAGCAATTTAACAGGTGTGCCTAATAAAGTGGCCGGTGAGTGTATGTCCCTTGCTAAAGAACATTATTTTTGATCAAGTTGTTATGGGTAAAGTTCCACTTTAAGTGAGAATACCCGTTTAAGTCCACTCCACGATGACATGCTACACTAACTAGACCCTCTCTCCTTTTTTTTTTTTTTCTTTCAAGTATAAATGTAACTAGATATGGACAATGGTATTTAAAAAAAACAATTCTTCACGTAAATGGATAACCTTTTTAAGTTTATTCTCCCTTCTTTTTTATTTCTTCAAGGTTCAAAGGATTTGGTGGTTAAAGCACAAGTGTTGGCTGGTGGCCGAGGCAAGGGAACCTTTGAAGGTGGCCTTAAAGGAGGAGTGAAGATTGTATATTCGTAAGTCATCGCTTGATAAGCTTGAAGTTTCATAAACTATTGTCTTCCCTCTGTAAATCTTTTTAAAAGGGTTAGTTCACATTTTCAACAAAACCTCCACATGTATTTCAGCATTCTCAGCTCATTGCATGCCACTGCTTCTTTTCTACTTCATTTTCATAGGACGTGTAGCTTTTCCGCAAAGGCTCCCAGGTAGCCAAAACCCCTCTGTCTTGCCCTAATGGCAGGATTGGCTAGAGGTTCGAAGTGGCAGCGGCACACTGGCTTGTTCAAATGGAATGCATGTGCTGTATGCTTTCGCTTTGTCAGTGATTAAGCTCAGCGTTGTGTGAGAGCTGATGCTAGATTATCAGAACAAGCCCCTGAAAAGCATTAGATATCTCCATTTGAAAAAAAAAAACTCCAAAAAGCTCAGGCTACTTGTTCTTGTCCATTCAAGAGGTCCAGCGTTCCTAACATACACTTTTTCGAACGAAAATTAAGTAATAAAACCTATACCAGTCCTGCTGTCCTCATTAACTACACCTGGCTTTTCTTAATAGGGAATCTACATTGTTTTGCACATATTTTATTTTGTAAGGCCCAATGCACAATGGATGTTTGAAATTTTCCTCTGAATGCCTTTCATTCCTGGCCGGAAAAAGCAGCTTATTGCACGCGCGTTGTCAAGCTTTTGAACATTTTTGGATTCCATTTAACATAATATTTAGTTTAACTATTGAAATAAACACTCAAGTGCTAGCGTTTAGGCTACACATGTTTTCTGCTCAAAAGCTCCCCTTCTGAATGCACTGGTAGTGTGTGTGTGTGTGTGTGTGGGTGTGTGTGTGTGTGTGTGTGTGTTTTTTATTTTTTATTTTTATTTCCCCTGCCTTTAACCCTTTTACTGCTAGTTCAGTACATTGTGCGATTTGCACTGCATTTGATTCGCTAGAGGCCAGGTGAGAAATCTTGGGTCTTTTAGACCCTGAATGTCTCATTAACCACTTACCTCCCGGACCATATTGCTGCCCAAAGACCAGAGTACTTTTTGCGATTCGGGACTGCGTCGCTTTAACAGACAATTGCGCGGTCGTGCGACGTGGCTCCCAAACAAAATTGGCGTCCTTTTTCTTTATCGTACATCACGGGACACAGAGCGGCATATTCATTACTATATGGAGTACCTTCAGGTGATGGACACTGGCAATCTCAAACAGGAAATGCCCCTCCCTATATAACCCCCTCCCATAGGAGGAGTACCTCAGTTTTTACGCCAGTGTCTTAGGTGTTGGTCATGGTTTAGCTTGCCTCCGCATCCTTGGGATTAGGTGAGCTAACCGGTTCTGTCCAAAGGCCTCAGCGCTAAAGTGGTCAGTAACCGGACCCCAAACCCTTGGGGTATAGCCCATAATGCTTTTCTTTTTAGAGAGCTGGACCCTGGGCCCAGAACTTAGAAACCTTTGGGGGCCTAATGTTTCTGTTGCCAGGGTGCTATATGGGCCCAGGACAGTGGATCCTTCATAGGAACCCAGGGCCTGAAGGTCTAGACAGCCCCACGGAGATGGGGGAAGATTGGGCCTCTTGCTTGGCAAAGTCCTGCGGCATGGAGCAGGTAAGTGAGGGGAAACTTGCGGAACTTGGTTCTTAGCAGGTTTTTTCTGGGGGGTCACAGGGGACATGCCTAAAGTTATGCGCTGCATCTGGCAAAGTAAGTCACATATCTTAATGATAGGATGGCTCTATGTGTTATTCCCCATAAGAGGTGACCTCCCTGGTAGTATTGAAAAGCATTGAGTGAGGCTGTGTGTGTGTGTGTGTTCAGAGAGCTGTGCTTACCTGCAAGCCTCCAGGCGATGCTGCATCGGTTCTTCCTCCTTAGCCTGGATGACAGGCAAACGCTGGCCTCCTCGTGGGGACTTCCTAAGGTTCTCCCTTAACCCCACCCCCCCCCCCCCCCGTCGGCGCGCGCGTCCCCGTGTTATAGACGCAATTTCGCGCCGTTAGCTGAGGGGGGGAAGGGCGGGTCAGTTGGTTTAAGGAAGGGGCGGCCCTTCCTTTTCGTTCCATCAGCTCAGTCTATGCTGGAACTGAGGAGGAAGAGACCAGAGCGGCAGCACGGGGCGCCGAGGACACACAGTGGCCAGAAAAGATATTAGTCTTCATAAGACTGTCTTCAAGCCTAGAAATAGGCTGTTCTTTTCTATCTCAGTAGTTTTTTCTTGGCAATACTACTAAGGGGGACAGAATGCTTTTTCTTTCTTGGATTTAAAAAAAAAAAAAAAAAAAAGAAAAAGTAAAAGATCCAGCAGGGAGAGAAGGCATTTTTTATCCCCCAAACAGGGGTTTGGGCAATTAACTATTTATAGTCCCAAATACCGATAAGTTAGCAGGCGTACCTCGGTATTGTACCATGGCATCCGGGTCAGAGGGTACAAGAGGTGGGGATTCCCCCAGAGAGTCTGAGGTCTCGGACAAAGTTATGCCGCTGCTTTCCCGAATTGGAGCCTTGGGGCCATCGGGATCTGGGGCTGGAGCTGACACGGGTCAGTCCAACCCTAAGATGGTCACGGACGAGGTATTATTCACCTCTTTAAAGGAGATGGGAAAAAAGAATGGAAAAAATGATAGCCATGGCTATGCGGGGCAGAAAACGGAATAGATCTCCGTCGCCCGAGCGTGGACCCTCAGAAGAGGAGGTCCTTTCCTCAGGGGAATTGGACGACCTCTTGGACAAGGACCAAGTAGGTTCGGGGATCGAGGATCCGGATACAGGGGAGTCTGGAGCAGTCTCCCAAGGGGAGAGCTGGTGGGTTCAAGCCTTAACGGACTTGGTCCATAGTGCATTCAACTTGCCAGTACCAGATCTCCAAGTATCGACGGTTTCAGCTTTGGGCTCACTAAGGGCGCCTCAAAACAACGCAGTGTTTCCGATCCATCCTCTGCTAGAGGAAGTTTTGTTCCAAGATTGGAGCAAGCCAGATAAGATCTTTTTACCACCTAAAAGATTCTCTGCCCTATATCCTATGGAAGATAAATTTTCCAAGAGATGGGCTACCCCTGCGGTGGACGCAGCCATCTCATGTGTTAACAAATCTTTAACATGCCCTGTAGAAAACATACAGGTGTTCAAGGATCCGGTTGATAAACGCTTGGAAGCACTACTTAAAAACTCCTTCACTACTGCAGGGGCAGTAGTGCAGCCAGCTGTGGCTGCGATTGGGGTTGCTCAAGTATTATCGGATCAAACTAAGCAGATGCTTAAACTTATTCCTGCCCAGCAGGCAGAAGAATTTTCGGATGTCCCTAGGGCCATACGCTTTACGGTAGACGCGATTAAGGATTCTATCCAGCAAGCGTCACGTTTATCGTTATCCCTTATCCATATGAGAAGACTCTTATGGTTAAAGAGCTGGGAGGCCGAGCCCCCATGCAAGAAGCTCCTGGTAGGGTTCCCCTTCCATGGAGGACGACTCTTCGGAGAAGACCTGGATAAATACATTCAGACCATTTCAAGCGGCAAAAGCACTCTTTTGCCAACTAAGAAGAAGTTTCAGGGGCCTGCGTTTAAACGACAGTACTCCCCTGGGCAGGGGCCCTCTAATGCCAAACAGTATCGACGGCCTCCTGCGAAAGCAAACTTCAGCTTCAGCAGCAAATCGCAGGGACAGGCTGCTAGAGGCAGGAAGCAGTGGTTTCGCAAACCAGCAAAACCAGCCCCCAAGCCGACCTTATGAAGGGGCGCCCCCACCCACGAAGGTGGGGGGAAGGCTGCGTCTCTTTTCAGAGGTTTGGGAAGCCAGCATTCCCGACAAGTGGGTACGGTCTTCCGTGGCCACGGGCTACAAATTAGACTTCCTAAGGTTTCCTCCTTCTCATTTCCAGGAGTCAAGGATTCCAAACGATCCGGAGAAGGGAGCCGCATTAATGACGGCATTAAATCATCTACTCTCCCAGGAAGTAATAGTAGAGGTACCAGTCCTGGAACAGGGGCTGGGTTTCTACTCCAACCTATTCATCATCCCAAAGTCCAATGGAGATGTCAGGCCAATTTTGGACCTAAAGATGGTAAATGCATACCTAAAAGTCCGCTCATTTCGGATGGAATCCGTGCGGTCAGCAGCTGCCACACTCCAAAAGGACGACTTCATGGCGTCCATAGACATAAAGGATGCCTACCTTCATGTTCCAATTTATCAGCCACATCAAAGATATCTACGCTTTATGGTGGCTTTGCGTCATTTCCAATTCGTGGCGCTTCCCTTCGGGTTGGCTACGGCCCCCCGGGTGTTCACGAAGGTCCTAGCCAAGCTAAGGATCCAAGGGGTCACGATCCTAGCATACCTGGACGACCTCCTAGTCATAGATCACTCGTCTCCTGGCTTGGAACGAGCAGTGGCCCTCACGGTCCAATACCTCGAGAGGTTCGGCTGGGTCCTAAATCGAGAAAAGTCAGCATTCCAGCCCACAAGGCAGTTGGAATATCTCGGCATGAGGTTAGACACAGAACAACAAAGGGTGTTTCTACCTCTGATGAAGGTCAAAGCCATCAAGGAATTAATCCTACTGGTTCTAAGCAAGAAAGAACCGACCATTCGCCTATGTATGAGGTTACTAGGCAAGATGGTGGCCACATTTGAGGCGGTACCGTACGCCCAGAGCCACACTCGCATCCTGCAGGCAGCCATCCTGTCAGCATGGAGCAGAAGGCCACAGGCCCTTGGATATCCCGTTGCCGCTCTCATCAAGAGTCCGACAAAGTCTGTGTTGGTGGTTAGACCCTCAGAATCTACTGAAGGGGAAGTCTTTCAGCCCAGTGGCTTGGAAGATAGTGACCACAGACGCCAGCCTGACGGGCTGGGGAGCAATTTTGGATGGTTGCACTCGCCAAGGTACTTGGGCAAAGCCAGAGAGGCAGTTGCCCATCAACATCTTGGAGCTCAGAGCTGCTCGACTAGCCCTCAGGGCTTGGACGTCCAAATTGCAGGGGTTCCCGGTGAGAATTCAATCAGACAATGCCACGGCCGTGGCATACATAAATCACCAAGGGGGAACCAGGAGTCAAGCCGCCCAGAGAGAGGTGAGCTTGATTCTCCTATGGGCAGAGGCTCATGTGCCCTGCATATCGGCAATATTCATTCCAGGAGTGGACAACTTTCAGGCGGACTTCTTAAGCCGCCAGACTCTGTTGCCGGGGGAATGGTCTCTACATCCACAAATCTTTCAAGCACTCTGCCAAAGATGGGGAGTGCCGGACGTGGATGTCATGGCATCGAGACTCAACAAGAAGCTAGACAGGTTCATATCCCGCTCAAGGGATCCGATGGCCTGCGGAACCGATGCGCTGGTTTGCCCTTGGCATCAGTTCAAACTTCTTTATGCTTTTCCCCCGCTCCAGTTACTACCCCGCCTGCTGCGCAGGATCAGGGTGGAGCACATACCAGTCATCCTGGTAGCTCCAGCATGGCCCAGAAGGGCATGGTACTCACTAATCCTAAAGATGGTAGTGGGAGACCCTTGGACTCTTCCTCTACGGCCAGACCTGCTATCGCAAGGTCCGATCCTCCACCCTGCCTTACGGCATCTAAATTTGACGGCCTGGAAGCTGAATCCCTGATTCTCAGGGGTAGAGGTCTGTCTCAGAAAGTAATCTCTACCCTAATCAGAGCCAGGAAACCGGTCTCTAGGGTGATTTATTACAGGGTCTGGAAGGCCTATGTAGGCTGGTGTGAGTCCAAGCTATGGCTTTCTCGCAAGTTTACCATCGATAGTATTAAGTTTTCTCCAGCTAGGAGTGGATAAAGGACTGGCATTAAGCACAATCAAAGGACAGATTTTAGCTTTGTCAGTGTGGTTTCAGCGGCCGCTGGCCACCCACTCGCTAGTTAAGACCTTCCTTCAAGGGGTCTTGCGTATTAATCCTCCAGTTAAATCCCCGCTTTGCCCGTGGGATTTAAATCTTGTTCTGTCAAGTTTACAGAAACAACCGTTTGAGCCGTTGGCTGAAATTCCTTTGGTTTTACTGACAAGGAAGTTAGTATTTTTGGTCGCCATAGTTTCCGCCAGAAGAGTATCGGAACTGGCGGCCTTATCCTGTAAGGAACCATATCTTATTTTTCATAAGGACAAGGTCGTTCTCCGCCCTCATCCTTCCTTCCTACCGAAGGTTATATCCAGTTTTCATCTAAACCAGGATTTGGTATTACCATCCTTCTTCCCTAAACCTACTTCCAGAAAGGAAGGGTTGCTGCATACCTTGGATATTGTCAGGGCCATGAAGGCCTATCTTAAAGCTACTGAGAAGATCCGGAAAACAGATGTGTTGTTCATTTTACCGGATGGGCCCAAGAAGGGGCAGGCAGCTGCAAAATCCACCATCTCGAGGTGGATTAAACAGTTAATCACTCAGGCCTACGGCTTGAAAAGGTTGCCTCCTCCGGTATCATTAAAGGCTCATTCTACTAGGGCCATGGGCGCCTCCTGGGCAGCACACCACCAGATCTCTATGGCTCAAGTTTGCAAGGTGGCAACCTGGTCTTCTGTCCACACGTTTACAAGATTCTACCAGTTGGACGTAAGAAGGAATACTGATACAGCCTTTGGGCAGGCAGTGCTGCAGGCTGCAGTTTGAGACCCTCGGATTCCGGGGGCTCCCCTTTTTTGAGTTAAATTTAAAAATTTAAAATTATTTTTCTCAACTAAGTTGGATTTATTATGATTTGAGTATATCTCTAAATTAAATCCTTTTGTCTTGGAGATGTTCTCCCTCCCCTCATTGTAAGCATTGCTTTGGGACATCCCATATAGTAATGAATATGCCGCTCTGTGTCCCGTGATGTACGATAAAGAAAAAGAGATTTTTTAATACAGCTTACCTGTAAAATCTTTTTCTTGGAGTACATCACGGGACACAGAGCTCCCACCCCTCTTATGGGGACCATTTTGGGAGGCATACTGCTTGCTACAAAACTGAGGTACTCCTCCTATGGGAGGGGGTTATATAGGGAGGGGCATTTCCTGTTTGAGATTGCCAGTGTCCATCACCTGAAGGTACTCCATATAGTAATGAATATGCCGCTCTGTGTCCCGTGATGTACTCTAAGAAAAAGATTTTACAGGTAAGCTGTATTAAAAAATCTCTTTTTTTCCCACAAATAGAGCTTTCTTTTGGTGGTATTTGATTACCTCTGCGTTTTTTTTATTTTTTGCGCTATAAACAAAAATAGAGCGACAATTTTGAAAAAAATGAATATTTTTTGCTTTTTGCTGTAATAAATATCCCCCAAAAATATATAAAAAAACTTTTTTTTTCCTCAGTTTAGGCCGATACGTATTCTTCTACATATTTTTCGTAAAAAATAAGCGTTTATTGATTGGTTTGCGCAAAAGTTATAGCGTTTACAAAATAGGGGGTATTTTTATGTCATTTTTATTAATATATATTTTTTACTAGTAATGGCGGCGATCAGCGTTTTTTTTTTTTTTTTTTTTTCCGGTATTGCGACATTATGGCGGACACTTCGGACATTTTTGACACATTTTTGGGACCATTGGCATTTTTATAGCGATCAGTGCTATAAAAATGCATTGGATTACTATAAAAATGCCACTGGCAGTGAAGGGGTTAACACTAGGGGGCGGGGAAGGGGTTAAGTATGCCTGGGTGTGTTCTTACTGTGGGGGGGTGACCTCACTAGGGGAAACACTGATCCTCTGTTCATACATTGTATGAACAGAAGATCAGCATTTGCCCTGCTGACAGGACCGAGAGCTGTGTGTTTACACACACACAGCTCCCGGTCCCCGCTCTGTACCGAGCGATCGCCTGTGCCCGGCGGCGATCGTGCCCGCCGGGCACACGCACGGGAGTCGGGGGCGAGCGGGGGGCGCGCGCCCCTAGTGGCGGCTGAGAGAGAGGACGTTATACTACGTGCTCTCGCCCAGCCGAGCCGACCTGCCGACGTAGAGCGGCGGTGCGCGGTCGGCTAGTGGTTAAAGGAGATGTAAAGGCAGTCGTTTTTTTTTTTAATCATAATGCATTCTATGCATTAAGATAAACCTTTTGTGTGTGTGTGTGTGTGTGTGTGTGTGTGGCAGCCTCCCCAGCACCCCCAAATTACTTACTTGAGCCCCATCTCTCTCCAGCCATGTCCACAAATGTCTAAGACGTCTGGGAACCTCCTCCTGATTGGCTTAGACACAGCACTGGCAACATTGGCTCCCACTGCAGTCAGTCAGCCATTGAGGGGAGAGAGGGGTGGCGCCGGGTTGGGGCTCCACATCTGAATGGACATAGGGAGCTGTGACTCTGCTCCAGTCCCCCCATAGGAAGCTGATGACTGTGAGGGCACTCGATAGGAGGGAGGGGCCAGGAGCAGCAAAGAGACCCGAGAACAGGAGGATCCGGGCTGCTCTGTGCAAAACCAATTGCACAAAGGAGACAAGTATAACAAAAAAAGAGACTTTGCAATCACTTTAAAAATAATCTGTCACAAAAAAATAATCATATAGGGGACTTTCTGTCCCCGATGTAATAGAAAAAAGTTTAGTAAAGAATCCTTTATTTTTTTTTTATTTTTTTTTTTAACCATTGCAAAAAGTTAGTCACATCCAAGCACATAACATTCCTCCCAAAAAAAGTTTGAGGGCCCCCCCTCAACAATCCCCCAAAACATGGAGGTATAAGTGTAAACTCGGGCGCTGGGGCAGCCTATGCACGAAAACATTGATTGTAAGACACATGTTACACATTTCCGTGCATGCTGGAGTAAGAACAATAAATGTATCACCGGACCACCTGCATAGCTCTAAACTGATGACCTATAGCAAGGATATGCAATTAGCGGACCTCCAGATGTTGCAAAACTACAAGTCCCATCATGCCTCTGCCTTTGGGTGCATGCTTGTGGCTGTCAGAGTCTTGCTATGCCTCATGGGACTTGTAGTTCTGTAACAGCTGGAGGTCCGCTAATTGCATATCCCTGACCTATAGGGACTGTTAAAGCGTTGCCTATGGAAAATATAGGGTAATGAAGTTTTTGGCCATTTCATGGACGCATGCATTTTTTTTTTTTTTACATTCAGCAGGACCCATGCAATTTTATGGTTTGACATGTTTGGTATCTACTTACTCTCCACAACCTCATTGTTTATATTTTTCCAAACATGGGTAATTTTGTTGCATTGGTGTGCCCTAAAATAAACTTTAAGTGTGTGTTTTATTTATTATTATAATAATAATAATAATATTTATATATTTTGTATTTTTCTGACATTTTGTGTTTCCTACATCTTTGTGCTGATATTGTGTAACATATAAAATTGGAACTACCACCATTTCATTCTCTAGGGTGTCTGCTTTCTGGTAATATATTATGATTTGGTGGTTTTATGCAGTCTTAAGGGCTAACAACATTTTTTTAAACATATAGTGGATTTACACACCCCTGTTAAAATGTCAGGTTTCTGTGATGTAAAAAAAAAAAAATATGAAACAAAGATAAATCCTTTCAGAACTTTTTCCATCTTTTTAATGCGACCTATAAACTGTACAACTCGATTGAAAAATAAACTGAAATCTTTTAGTGGGGGAAGTAAAAAAATTAAATAATGTGGTTGCATAAGTGTGCACACCCTCTTGTAACTGAGGATACAGGTGTGTTCAGATTCCGAACTAAGCAATAACATTCTAACTTGTGTTAAATGGGGGTGAGTACAAATCTGATTAACCCCAAATAAAGTTCAGCTTTTCTAGTTGGTCTTTCCTGACATTTTCTTAGTCGCATCCTACAGCAAAAGCCATGTTCCGCAGAGAGCTTCCAACGCATCAGAAAGATCTTATTGTTTAAATGGTATAAGTCAGGAGAAGGATACAAAAGAATGTCCAAGGCATTTAGATATACCATGGAACAGAGTTATGTGGAGAAAATATGGCACAACAGTGACATTGGCAAGAACTGGACGTCCCTCCAAAATTGATGAAAAGATGAGAAAACAGGTCTATAGCAACATTAAGTGTGCTGCAACAATATCTGGCAAGTACTGGCTGTGTGGTACTTGTGACAACAATCTCCCACATTTTTCATGTCTGGGCTATAGGGTAGAGTGGCAAGACGAAAACCTTTTTTCTTACCAAAAAAAAATAAAAATATCCAAGCCCAGTTAAGTTTGCAAAAACACATCTGAATTCTCCCAAAAGCATGTGGGAAGATGTGTTATGGCCAAAAAGTTCAACCTTGGTTTCATCAGACCATAATTCCAAAAGATGTTTGCACACCACCAAAAGAACACCATACCCACAGTGAAGCATGGTGGTGGCAGCATTATGTTTTAGGGCATTTTTTATTCTTCAGTTTGAGAGGCCTTAGTCAATGTAGAGGGAATTATAAACAATTCCAAATACCAGTCAATATTGGCACAAAACCTTCAGGCTTTTGCTAGAAAGCTGAACCTTGTCTTTCAGCTTGACAATGACCCAAAGCATACATTCAGATCAACAAAGGAATGGCTTCACCAGAAGAAGATTAAAGTTTTAGGAATGGCCCAGACCTGAATCTGATTGAAAATCTGTGGGGTGATCTGAAGAGGGCTGTGCACAGGGGATGCCCTCATAATCTGACAGATTTGGAGTATCTTTGCAAAGAAGAGTGGACAAATATTGCCAAGTCAAGATGTGAGATAGACTCGTACCCAAAAAGATGGAGTTCTGTAATAATATCAAAAAGGTGATTCAACAAAGAATTAGTTTAAGGGTGTGCACACTTAAGCAACCTTAATAATAATAATATTATTTATTATTATGTTTTTATTTTTACTTCCCTCCACCTTAAAGATTTGTTTGTTGTTCAGCTGAGTTGTACAGTTAATGGGTCACATTAAAAAGTGGAAGCCTTTCTGAACTGACTTATCTTTGAGAGGTGTGTGTGTGTGTGTGTGTGTGTGTGTGTATATGTATATGTATATATATATATATATATATATATATATATATATATATATATATATATCTATAATTAATAAATTATATATATATATATATATCTATAATTAATAAATTATATATATATATATATATATATTTTTTTTTTTTTTTGGTATCCACTGTATTTGCAAAAAATCACTCTGGCAGTGAAGAAGTTAAACGCTCCTTCTAATATGCCTGTAAACACCTATGTGTGCATGAGCATGTAGGCTAATCTAGAGGTGCTTTACCAGACTTAAAAAGTCAAGCTCCTGTAAAGGCATTTTTTTTTAAACCCCCTGTGTGCATAACCTCTGATGGTCAGGTAGAAAGTCAAATGTATCTGTTCTTGGATAAAAAATTAATCTTTCAGATCAGTAGGTTGTATCTTCATATTCTATAGTCGTCAGGCAGAGCGTTGGGCTTCTTTTCACATGTTTTCTAGGGTAGTGTCTCTCAACCTTGAGACCCAATAAACTCTTCCAAAACCTTCAGTGTCCCCTCGCACAATAACATTTTGGAAATGCAAATGAGGCTGAGTGTCACTGTGGATAGAGTGAAGGTTCTAGAGAGGGTTGGGGCACTTTGCAGCAGACTTAGTGGCCCTATAGGGAAGGAGGTTTCTGGAGGCAGTTGGGGGACTCTGCAGCAGACTTGGTGGCCTTATAAGAAAAAGAGGTTTCTGGAGGGAGTTTGGGGCAATTATTGGGGGACAGGATCTCTAGAGGGGTTGGAGGGCACTGTGGTGGCTGGGGGGCATTGTTAGGATCACTATGTTGTTAACCAGGGGGACACTGCGGGGGCTCTTAGGGGGCCTGGATGCACTGTGAGAGGTTGAGGGCACTATGGGAGCTAGGAGGCATTGTGGGAGGTTAGGTTATTTGCAGCTGCTCTGGAGACCTGGGAGGAGGAAGGCCACAGCCCAGCAGTGGGCCCATGGCTTAGTGGTTGAGAACCACAGCTCCAGTGCGTACATGCATACCTACCTTAACCGCTCATACTAAAATCTGAATGATTTAACTTCTGCTAGATGGTAAACTTGTAGTGTTCTGGGAATCCTGTCACAGATGCATTTTGTATGAAATATGTATTTGTAAAACCGTTTTATATCAATGGAACAAAAACCCAGCCAATTAAGTATGTTGGTTCAGCGCTGGTGGTGATAAATCCCTGGTCCTTTTTAGCATACATTTCCTAAGCATGCAGACCCCTGCTTCATTACTATTGGGCTTCTGTGGACACTTGTACAGTTCAGCCATCATGGGTAAATATAAGACAGATTTCATATGCACCATCACTTCAGTGTTATGATTTTATAAATTCAATCCTTCCGCTCAGTAATGGTTTGATATTGTCATTGAAAATGTCAGAGCTGCATAGTTTGTAAAGGTAACCATGTGCTGAATGCATTCCATCATGCTCACATTTTCATCTGTCGGAGAACGAAGAAATGAAATTGAAACAAGGTGACAGGCTGTTAAAAAATGCAGTACATGTCTGTTTTATTTCACAGTTTGCTCTACTCCTTCATTTTCCATTTACCTTTCCTTTTAGTCCAGAAGAAGCCAAAGACATTTCCTCACAGATGATTGGAAAGAAGTTGTTTACGAAACAGACAGGAGAAAAGGGCAGGATATGTAACCATGTGTTCATCTGCGAGCGCAGATATCCCAGGAGAGAATATTACTTCGCAATTACCATGGAAAGGTCATTTCAAGTGAGTTGCGGTATTCTCCTAAACTCTGGAAGCTGTGAGGAGGGGTTTTTGGTGCAGAGAACCTTCATTTCACATTTTAACTGTCTGATAATTTTTAGATTTTTTTTTTTTCTTGTATTATAGACTGTATGTGCTGTAACTAATGTTTACATAGATCCATAAATCATTTTTGGATTTGAAATGAATTTTATGTTTAGCATACATATCTTATATACTCACAATTTTTTCCTCAAACTGTCAGATCTCCAGCTGTTGCAAAACTACAAGTCCCATTAGGCGTTGCAAGGCTGAAAGTTACAAGAATGACTTGCAGAGACATGATGGGACTTGTGAAACTACAACAGCTGGAGGGCTGCCAGTTTGAGACCCCTGCTCTAGACTGACCTATAAAATAAAACTCTGGACCAGGGTTCGACAATTCCTGGGCACCAGGTCGCAATTGTAACTAGAATTAGCGACCTGGGGGGTAACCTCGCCGCTCCGGCCGATAATTGAGGCCGCAGCTTTGCGGCCTACTGCAGGCCTATGATTCCTTCTGTAGCCTGGCGCCATCTTGTGGTCGCCGCTGTTATGACAAAAGACAACCAGCAATACTAATGGGGATTTCTGCCTGTATTTACTGCCCACCCATCTCCTTCCCAAAGTGGAGAAGAGAAGGAAGTGATTTGTGGCAATCATCTGGCGCCTTTTGCCTAATGGTGAGTGTGGGGGGGAGCTGTTTTTAAATGGCTTCATATAGCCTTTTTTTTTTTTTTTTTTTATTATTTGTCATCTCCCTGCTTGGCCTCTTTCACACGGGCTGTCTGATTGGGTTCACCTGTCAGCTTTTCAGGCCGAACTGATCAGAACTATATGCCCCTTTCACACGGTCGCATCGTTCAGGTCCGCCTGTCAGTTTTTCCGGGTGCTCAATGCTTCTCTATGGAGCGTCGGATGTCAGCGGTGACGTGCACTGACATCCGTTCCGCTAAAATCGGACGGATGGCGATACATCGCCATCCGTCCATATCAGATCAGGTGAGATCTGATGAAAGCGGACATGCTGTCCGTTTTCGTCCGATCTCTCCATAGGAGATAGCGGTGCTGGACAAGCCTCTCTCGCTCAGTGAGCAGAGAGGGACCTGTCATCCGCCGGCTCAGCGGAGAGATCTCCCGCTGAGCTGGCGGACCGCTGCAAGTGGATCCGTCCTTGTGTGGAAGGGCCCTAAAGCAGGGATATAGCAGTCTTGTGTCCCTGCAAGGCAGGAAATAAAAACGGTGTATATTATTATCACTGTATTGGTGTCTCTTGAGATGTCAGTAGCAGTTAGTTCTGACCCAGTGTCAGATTGTATGCCACACTATCACAGTCCCGCTCTAAGTTGATCGCCACCATTGCTAGTATTAAAAAATAAAATAAAGAAAAACTCCAGTGTGTGTATATATATACTATAATCGGTTTTGTCGGTCGTAAAAAAAAAAAAAAAAACCTGGCTCCTAGATTCCAAGAAAATGTGTCAAGCCCTGCTCTAGACACTCCCGACGACCTGCAGCACTGCCTTCGTTGCTGAAATGCCTCCACTGTGAGCTGAAGTGTTTGAGAGGGGGAGCGTATGAGAGAAAATAAAGGACTATTTGGCTCAGTCAGGGGAAGTTTAAAGTCTAAGTTCACCTTGAAAAGAAATGCCAATATTTTGTCAGGGAAAAGAAAAGTGCAATTATTTTTTTATTTTTGCAAAGTATTGCACCTGAAATTAGTGGGTGGTGGTGGTGTAAGCATTTTTAGCATGCTGCACCCTAAGGGGTCTTGGACCCCTTTCACAGTGAGGCGCTTTTCTGGCATCTTTAGCACTAAAAATAGTGCATGAAAAGCGCCTCTCATGTCTCTCCAGTGTGAAAGCCTGTGTGCTTTCACACTGGGGTGGTGCGCTTGCGGGACGTTCTGAAAAGCCCTGCAAACAGCATCTTTGGGGCAGTTGTATACACCACTCCCAAAACGCCCTGCCCATTGAAATGAATAGGCAGCGCTGCTGAAGCGCCTGCAATGCGCATTCTTCTTCAAAAAGCACTGCTAAAATGACGGTTAATGCGACGCTAATACTATTGGGGCATTACCGCAGACTCCAGGCGCTTTACAGTGTGAAAGAAGCCTTAATGCAACATGGCACAGAAGATGAGTTTTTTGTTTACCTTTATGAGGCTGGATTTTATACTTGTTTTATACTGTCATATAGGAGCCTTAGGCCCCTTTCACACTGGGGCGGAGGTGCTGTGGCAGTATAGCACCGCTATTTTTAGTGGCAGAATTGCCGCGGTATTCGGCCGCTAGCGGTGCGGTATTGACCCCCCGCTAGTGGTCGAAAAAGGGTTAATACCGCTGACAATGCGCCTCTGCCATGCTATACCGTGGTCGGTTTACAGGGGGAGGGCAGAATCGGGTAGGATCAGCCAGGTTTTTTTATATGGTAGAGGGGGCCAAATTACACAGCACACGCACTGCTATAAGGGAACAGGAGCTCTGTTTTGTGTTTACAAACAATTTAAAGCCCCTTTCACATGGGTCATACTGGCTGAGGCTTGTGATCTGCATGCTTAGCAGGGCATCTCTCCGCTGATGCCCACTGAGCAGGTGGGTGACAGGTCTGTGTGGTCCACTCATGCAGAACGGACACAGACCACTATCCTCTATGGGCGGCTGGATGTAAATGGACCACTTGTCCGTTTACAACCAATTGCCATCCGATCTGCTAGATCCCCATGATTGTTTTTTAATCGAGTGTAAACGGACACGTGTCTTTTTACACCTGGCGCACCATAGAGAAGAATGGACGTATCGATTGGGGCTGCCTGAAGAACTGTCGGGCAAACCTGATCAGCACATCCGTGTTAAAGGGGCATCAACAAAAAAAAAAATCTACTCTTAAAGGGGTTGTAAGCCCTCTGTTTTTCACCTTAATGCATTCTGGTGAAAAACCTTTGTTCATGCAGCAGCCCCCCAGAGCCCGCCTTTTACTTACCTAAGCCCTGTAATTCCCTGCTGCAGCCGGTGTCTTGTGTCCTGATTGGATAGATTGACAGCAGCGCAGCCATTGACTTCTGTTTAATCTGCTATAAGGGAACAGGAGCTCTGTTTTGTGTTGTGTTACAAACCATTTAAGGCCCCTTTTAACGGTTTCCCAGTTAAATTCAGAAAGTATTGAAACCAGCGGATAAGCATAACGGCCAGGCTATAGGCATTTTCAGGAAGAGGTCGGCTATGACTGCGCCTGTATTCTACACTTAGATGAAGAGAAATCTAAACACAAATATTCTTAATGACTGCCTTGAACTGAGTAAGATGTTTTTATTCTGTCCCTGGAGCATGCTCTGTATTTTATCTCTTCATCTCCACAAACCGCTTGCAGTGATTTATGATACTGGTAGATGTTTAGCAGCCAATATTATCATGCCCTAGAGAACAGATAACTGACATTCGTTTGCAAAAATACTCCTTTAATTAAAAAATGTCTAAAAAAAAAAACTTTTTTTTAAGTTCTGAGTGTAAACTCTTTATGCCTGCGAGTTCTTGCTCCGACCAATGTTTTTTAGTTAGAGTTGTAACTCCCAGGAAGATATGAAAAATGCCATTTCATTGCACTGCTTTTGCTACCACGATGTATGCTGATAAGCTGATCTAAAAGAATCCCGATGTCTCATTAAAGAGAACCTGCCACCAAGAAATCATCACGTTGGGGACTTTTTGTCCCCTATGTGATGAAACACAATGTTTTAGTTGGTGTCAAAAACCTAGTTACACCCAAACACTTAAACCCCTCCCAATTTTTTTTGAGCCCACCCCATATACAGGCACATACGAGTGCAAACACACACTTAAGGGGCGTCTACGCATGAAAATGTTGATTACGCTACACGTTGCATATAGCCGCAAACGGCGGGGTGAGAGCAATTATTCTGTAACCATTATTTACACCCAATTCTGAACTGATGACCTGCAGGAGCTTTAAGGCCTTGTGCACTCAAGGCATATTTTTAAGCCCCTCTTAACTCCAGAACTCCTGGCTGCTTTAAAAATAATGTGGTAAGCATGCGTTTAGGCACGCCTAGCGTTTGGAGTGTTATTGCATTCTATTGGTAAAACCTTAAATCCCAAAGACAATAATTTATCAGACTTTACTGGCACATAAATTGGGATGCTCATTTTGTATTAAAAGTACAGTAAAACCTTGGATTGCAAGCATAATTCATTCCGGAAACATGCTTGTAATCCAAAGCACTTAAAGCAAATTTTCCCATAAGAAATAATGAAAACTCAAATGATTCGTTCCACAACCATTTATTCATAAGTCCTTCAGTTTATAGTCCATATAAAAAGATTATACCAGTGTGATAAATTGTGTAACCATAAAATGTCCATCCACAAATGGCAGCCTCCACATGGGGATTAGAAGCAAAATCCAGCAGGAGCTACAGAGTATAAAAGAGAAGAGAGGCGCCTCTAAGTGTAGCAATATGGTTGCATTTAATGAAGGTACAACATTTAGCAACTCGCATGGTTGATGATTAAAAAGAGGCACAAGTATGCAGGCATCCGGGGTAAAGCAATCCACATAGACCTGCAATAGAGCTATCTGAAAAAGAGGCTTGAATGGCTCATGGAAGAGACAACATCAATGGCGGTGAGGAGAACGGTCTATGTGGTCAGCTTTACCCCGGATACCTGCATACTTGGATGTGCCTCTTTTAATCTTCAACAATGTGAGTTTCTAAATGTTGTATCTTCATTAAATGTAACCATATTGCTACACTTGGAGGCGCCTCTCGCTTGTATATCAAGGCAAAATGTATTTAAAAATGTTGCTTTTCTTTAAAAACACTCTCAAACCAAGGTTTTACTGTACATTGAAACCTATTATAGGTAATTTTGTTGGCCAGATTATTAATTCTGGCCGCTGGAATGCATGAATGCTAGATGCGTTTAGGTGTATTCACCTTTTTGTTTTTCTGCCTGTAATATGTCTGGATATCAGTCTATTTTATCCCTTACACCAGGGGTCTCTAAACTATGGTCCTCCCGTTGTTCAGAAACTTAAATTCCCGTCATGCCTAGTCATGTCTGTCACTGTCAGTTATACAATGCCTCATTGGACGTGTAGTTCCGCATCACCTGGAGGGCCATAGTTTGGAGATCCCTGCGTTGCACAACAGCATTTATGCTGCCCATACACCAGTACATTTATTTATTTATTTTTTTCAATCGGCCAGAATAGTGATGCAGCTAATTGTTTATAATATATATGTAGTGTTTATACTGTGTATTATCTTATCTTTTTGGTGGTATATGATGCAGTTATTTGCTGTTCAGGCTTTGGAGAAGTATAACTAAAGGCAAGAACCCTTTTAAGTTTTGGATAGAGTGGAAAGAGATTAGAACATCTGTCAGATTTAATGCTGTCTATGTCCTTGTCATGGAGGTTCATCTTCTCTGTTTGTAATGTTTACCGTTTTCACCGAAAGTAAAGAAAATCTTACATTTTTGGCAACAGTAATAGAGGGGAAGTCTTCCAAAAGGAACAATAGTTCTGGTGACAACCAGAGATTCCCTTACTTTTGGAGGGATTTCCTCACTTCCTGTTTTGGATGTGGGACAGGAAAATCTCTCCACTGGGACAGAGATGGCAAAAAATATTGACAGAGGTTATAACCCTCCCTTACTCTATCCAAAATAAAAAAGGTAGAACTATAGGCAAAAAGTTTTCAACGTCTAACTCTGTTTTTTTATATATATATATATATATATATATTATAAAAATGAAGGGTTGGGCCTCATGCTCACTGGGTGTTATAAAAACAGCAGTAGCTTTAGCTGTAGAATGCAGAGTTAAAAATGCAAGTTTTGCTGCATTAGCGTTTTTTTTTTTTTTTTTTAAATCTATACTCCTACAAAAGCTTATTGCTTATAAGTGCAGAATAGACAAGTTTTTGAGCATTTTTCAGCGTTGGAGCATTTGTACAGCTGAAGAACTCCTCTTCAAGGGGGGTTCCAGCCAGAAAACACCCCTGACAAACAAAAGGCTAATAACAGCCTGTGTGCATGGACACATAGGATAAAATGCGGGGCAGTTTACTGGCTGCAGAAAAAAATGCCTGAAGCCAAAAACAATAGCTGTAAAAAACATCCAGTGTGCATGAGGCCTAAAAGTGATTGTAAATGCTTTTTGTTTTTAATAAAAAAATAAAACTTTTACACTTGCCATGCCTACTTTGTGCAATGGAATTGTAAAAATAGTAGTTGCTAGGGTTGTCCCGATACTAGTATCGGTATCGGGACCGATACCGAGCATTTGCCTGAGTACTTGTACTCGGGGCAAATACTCCGATGCTTCACCCGATACCTGGACAGTCAGGGTGATTAGTGCGGTGGGGGAGTTACAAGCACCGATCCCCGCTGACTGTCCTTGTATCCTCCATTCCCCCTCCATTCTGCTGCTGCCCCCTCCGTGCTGCCATCTTTTTCCATGCCGCCGTCACGCCCCCCTCCTTGCTGCTGCCGCCGTCACACCCCCCTCCTTGCTGCTGCCGCCGTCACGCCCCCCTCCTTGCTGCTGCCGCCGTCACGCCCCCCTCCTTGCTGCTGCCGCCGTCACGCCCCCCTCCTTGCTGCTGCCGCCGTCACGCCCCCTCGATCTGGTAAACCCGGCTCCTACCTTTTCCGAATGTGATCACCGACTCTGTACATTCACATAACTGAAACATTGTAACCTCCAGTGATTAGGATGTTTCAGTTTATGAATGAAGAGAAGCCACCGGCTTCTCTCCTTTCATTTTCAGCGCAGCTGAGGCTGTAGAGAAAGGGACTGGGGAATTTGTGTCCCTACTCCCTTCCCCTGTCTCAGAGAGGAGATCTCAGAGATCTGTTAAGACCCCTGATATCTCACCAAAGACCCCCCCCCCCCCCCCCAACAGGGCTGATGATAAAAAGAAAAAAGGAATTGCAATAAAAAAAAAAATTAATTGTAAAAAATAAAAAAATTAATAAAAAACACACTGTACATTCCCCCCCCCCCCCACCCCCCTTAAAAAAAAAAAAAAAGCATTGTAAAAAAATAAATAAAAAAATTGTATAAATAAAAAAATTGTAAAAAAAAAATACTGACACGTGCCACTGTCACGTGAGATTTAAAAAAAGTATCGGTAATTGGTATCGGCGAGTACTTGATAAAGTATCGGTACTTGTACTCGGTCATAAAAAAGTGGTATCGGTACAACCCTAGTAGTTGTCCTGGCTTGTCTGCTTATCTATCGGCTTCAATACTTTGAATAACTTTTTTTTAGGTAGTGGGAATAACAGGGGTTCTGACTTATTTGCTGCATGCTTGCTTAGGGTTAAGTTTTAAAGGCTCGATTTTTTTTTTTTTTTTTTTTTTTTTTACCTTCTCTGGTAAAAAAAAAAAAAACATGTATGCCGCAGTCCCCTAGCCCCCCTCCCCCCAATACTTAAGCCCCATCTTGATCCAGAAATGGTGCATGACTGCCTCAGCTGTCTGAGGGACTCTCACTCCTCATTGGCTCCCACTGCTGTCAATCCCAGTCAGTGAGCCAATGAGGGGGAAGAGGGGGACAGGGCTGTGCCACAGTTCTGTGTGTGAATGGACACACAGCTGCGCTTCGGGAGCAAGCCAGGAGCACCGGTGAGCAACTCGGGAAGAGGATCCGGGCTGCTCTCTGCAAAATCCCAGCACCGAGCAGGTAAGTGACATGTTTTTTTTGTTTGCTTTTCTTTTCAAATGTTTTTTATTGTATTTTTCAAAGATACACAATAAAGCACAAATAAGAGTCATAACAATACAACAGTTTCTTAGTCATACTATGTGTTCAACAGTGTGCCTGGGTAGGCTTCAAATTATCATTTTACTAAACAGTAACCATATAGGGCCTTAGTCCAGTTGGATAGTGGTCAGATGCTTAAACAAGTAACTAGCAATCCCTGTTTACCCCAACGGGATCATGCTGTAAACAAGGGATTATGGCTCATTATCTTATATTATTTAATAAAATCAAAATTAACATAAAGGGGTATCAAGGGAAGGAGGGGAGGGGAAGGTGAGTAGGAAGTTATCTTTTACATCCGGTCTAGTTTAGGAGTGTAGTCGTTCAGGAACACACTTAATAATTATTAAAATTCTTCAGAAAATTTGAGGCCCTAGGATGAGTAATCCATTCATTCCAATTTTTAATGAATTTACTTATGGTTCCTTTCCTATGTGCTAACATTAGCTCATAGTGAGCCTGAGTATTGAGTCTCTGGACAACATCAGATAAGTTAGGTGCTAAGGTAGATTTCCATAGTTTTGTTATGGTGAGTCTCGCTGCTGTAAGGAAGTTGGCAACTATAGTTCTAAATTGAGGAGGATAGACATCTAGATTTAAACCTAGTAGGGCTAATTCAGGTGTGAGTATTTTTAGTTTTTTGTTTGCTTTTAAAAACAAGACTTTATCACTTTAAAGCCAGGTAGGTAGCTTTATCAAAAGTAGGTCTGCAATTTCAACATACATTTTTATTTTTTCCTGTACAGATTTCCTACATAATAGACTGGAGGTTGTTTGCAAAACTTCCTTGGAACTGAGAAACCCGCTGTTATTTTACAGAAAAAAAATAGATTATCTGGTCAAGTCGATAAATCGACTTCAGTACAACTAGCCTGCCCATGGATGAATCTACATTTGTTTAATTGCTGCTGAACTGGACACATTTTGATCCTTCTATGGCCGGGTTAAGGTTCACACCTAAAACAACATTAGAACGTGTCCTGCTTGCAAACAGACGCAAGTTTTTTTTTTTTGTGTTAAAATACGCAGCAAAACATGCAGGTAAAAATAGTGCATAGGGTACATTGCAGTGTTACAGTGTGAATGGATCCTCAGACAAAAATGCAATGTGCACTTGCTTACCTTTATGCTTAGTTCAGGGGAAAAGTTGTCCAGCTTTCAAAATGCTGTAGTTTTATCGATGCCCTTTGTGTCTGAAATTTAATGGAAGAAGGGACACTTGCAATTTCAAGAAATCTGCACTGAGAAGATTTAAAGGGTTTGTTCACTTTTTCAGAAAAAAGGACAAAGTTAAAGAACACCATTCCTCCCAATATTTTGAGATGGAAATGAGGGACACCTAACGGCAAAAGTATGTAGGCATAGGACACACCCCCCTCAAAGGAGAATTGTACAAAAAAAAAAACAAGATTGGTTAAACCCACAAGTGCTTTTTTTACCACTACTATTCCTTTTTATATTGGCTTTTAGAATTTACAAATGCAAGAATTTAGAAATCAGATGAAGTGTTTAGCATTGGAAAAAACTTTTTGATAGAAAAAAGTGCTTTTAATATACATCTATATAGATCAGACCAAAATGAGGGACATTGCTCCAAATCAGGGATGGTCCCTCCAAAATCAGTGACAGTTGGGAGCTATGACAACACCATACACCCTCCCCAACTTCCCTGGTCCTTACTGTACTTGCCTCCCTATGTGATGGGCTCTCCGTGCCCATGGGCAGGTGCTGTAGTCCAGGGATTTGAATTCTTCGTTCTTATATCTCTTCTCTCTGCAGTGCTTTCAGGACGGATCATCGCTCTGATCTGTCCCAGAAGGGATGCAGAAGGAAGAGGGAAAAGAGCGAGGATCCCCAAAACGCTACATCGACTGTATGGGCATAAACATCTGATCGCCCACAGAGATAAGTAGAGCGGGGACCAGGGGGTGGGGAGGGGGTGTACAGTGTTAGTTGACCTTTTTTCATTTTCTTTCTAAATGGGCAAACTCGCCTTTAAGTTGCTGTTTTTTCTGAACTTGCTAAGCAATGAATTTACCTGAGTGGGAGCTCAACCAGCAGCTGATACGTACCTTTTGTTTGCTACCCTGCTTTTGCATTTGGCTGCAATTTTTTTTCTGCATAATGGACATTGTGTCCCTGTTTTACAACTGTGCGTTTTTATTTGCAGTTTAGGTGCAGTGTGGTAAAATGCTGCATGCCGCATCTTTGATGCTTTCGTCAAAATGTACATTCTGTAGACTTCAATGGTAACGTGCCTAAAACGCAGCACACCGAACCACACGGCCCTAATATTTCGAGAGGTACTCGTGCTTGGGTTTGTTTGTTCAGAATCTAGTTAAAACTCTAATATGTATTTTATAATTCCATCATGGAGATAAGTAAATTCTATTTAGATATGTGAATCCAGAACCCTACAGCTAAAAGGCAAGAGTGCTAGCCACATGGACACCATCATGCCCATTTCCTAAGTCAACAGCTGAAATCTTTTGCAAGGTTTGGTTCACCTTCATGAAATGGAACTAGATTCCAGATCCAGCGATTTTGCTTTCACTAGATGATTTTTTGTTATTTTTCCTCTGCTGGTTGGCAGGTTTCCACAAACCGAATATTTTTTTACATGTTTGCAACTATAGCCACTAGGTGGCAGCAATGAACCACCTTTACTATATTTTTTTTTTTTTTTTTTGTGTTTTGGTCACATATTGTTTGTGCCTAACAAGCACACAAAACCTTGCATTTTCTTTTCCACACAAGTCTTCAAATTACAGTTTTTAAAGATGAAATTGATTATAATGACAATTTAAATTGATCTGAAATCTTTTGATTCTAAAACTTGTCATGTGACATACTTAAAATGATTCAAATTAAAGCCGAACATATTCTTTCTCAATTGACGTTTATGTCCCTGTATATACAGTAGTTGGGGGAGGGGGGTTAATATTACCCCCACTATTCTCTGTGGCACCGAAACGTCTATTTATTACAATCCCCAAAAATTTGGGACGCTGTGTAAATGCTGCATAAAAACAGAATGCAATGATTTACAAATCTCATAAATCCATATTTTCTTCACAATGGAAAACATCAAATGTTTAAATGAGAAAAATTTACCATTTTAATAAAAAAAATTATTGTAAAAATGATGGCCGCAACATCAGTCTCAAAGTTGGGACAGGGCCATGTTGCAGATATACCCAATACACATTTATAATATAACAATGTATGCTGTAAATTCGTTAAAGGCTTTAGTAGATTTGAAAGAAAGTTGGCTGGACTATTAAACACTGTAGCTGCTGACTTTTAATAAGCACATTTACCTGTCCATGTTGCCCCCGATGTTGGCTGCCCGAGGCCGATCCGTCCCTCGGACTGGCTCCTGGCGCCGCCATCCTCACTAAGGGAAACGAGCAGTGAAGCCTTGCAGCTTCCCTGCCCGTCTTCTACTGCGCATGCCTGAGTCGTGTGGCTCGTTGTGAATGGGCACACCGTCCTGTGTGTCCCAGAAGGCGGCGTGCCTCCATTTCCCCAGAACGCGAGGAGGAGAACACAGGACCTCACCGTGGAAGAGGAAGAGGCAGATTAGGACGATCTGCCTAGTAACAGCCATTTCTGGTAAGTATACTTTTTTTTTTTTTTTTTTGGGTGGACCGCCACTTTAAAACCAAGTATATATTTTTACCTCGCCCTATAGGAATTCATATTTTATGGTTATGAAACATACGTTTAGATTACTGAAATAAAGGTAACATTTTTATCTCGACCTTTGGTGTGTTGGGATACACACCCTGGTCCAATTTGAAACTATAATTGCCACATAGGATAGGTTTATGACTATGTAAGGCTTTTGTAAGTTAAGAGCCAGGTAAGCTTTTTCAAAAGGAGTTCAATCACAGCCAGTGAGGAGGGAGAGGGTGTGGGGCCAAGCCTTGGCTCTGAGTTTAAATGGACATGCTGAGCAGCGGCTCGGGAGTGCCTCTGCTCAGTTGCCCCCATTGCAAGCTGCTTTCTCAGGGGGCAGGAGGGAGGGGCCAGGAGTGCCAGCGGGAAACCAGAGAAGAGGAGGATCAGGGCTGCTCTGTGCAAAACCATTACACAGAGGAGGGGTGTAATTTTATTTTATTGAAAAGAAATAAAAATGATGCCTTAGTATCACTTTAATGGCAGTCCAATTTTTCTCAAGTTTCAGATTCAATTCAGATCCAACTCTGTTGGTCATAAACTTGCGTTTGTGGGCTAACAAAATGTGACTGCCTCATTTTTTTTGCAGCACACTGTAAGTCAACGCATGTGATTGTTAGAATATGAAGAAGTAAGCTGCCTTCTAGATAAAGGAAGGCCCAAAGACGTGGTTTATCTGGATTTTGAAAAAGCATTTGATACAGTTCCTCATCAACATATAGGGCTAGATTCACGTAGAATCGCGTAACTTTGTGCGGGCGTAACGTATCCTATTTACGTTACGCTTCCGCAACTTTTACAGGAAAGTGCCGTATTCTCAAAAAAAGCGTAGGCGGGCGTGTGTTATGTAAAACAGGCTTGACCCAAATTGATTGACGTTTTTCCCGAACAGCGCATGCGGCGTCGGTGAAATTTCCCAGTTTGCATTGCTCCAAAGTACGCCGCAAGGACGTCATTGGTTTCGACGTGAACGTAAATGACGTCCAGCCCCATTCACGGACGACTTGCACTAACTACGTAACTTTTTCAAATTTCGACGCGGGAACGACGGCCATACTTAACATTGTTACGCCGCACTTACACCACCATATAGCAGGGGTAACTATACGCCGGGAAAAGCCTAACGTAAACGGCGTAACTGTACTGCGTCGGTCGTAGGTTTGTGAATTTGCATATCTCGCTGATTTACATATTTTGACACGTAAATCGACGTACACGCCCCTAGCGGCCAGCGTAAATATGCAGTTACGATCCGACGGCGTAAGAGACTTGCGCCTGTCAGATCTAATAGATATCTATGCGTAACTGATTCTAAGAATCGGGCGCATGGATACAACCGGCCGGACGCAGAGATACGACCGGCCGGACGCAGAGATACGACGGCGTATCTGGAGATACGCCGTTGTATCTCCTCTAACAATCTGGCCCATACTGTACAAAATAAGGTCTGTCAGGCTGGACCATAGGGTGAGTACATGGATTGAAAACTGGCTACAGGGGCAAGTTCAGAGGGTGGTGATAAATGGGGAGTACTCTGAATGGTCTGGTGCGGCGAGTGTTCTATCCTGCGACAAATCCTATTTAACTTATTCATAAATGGGCGGGGGGGGGAGGGGATAGGATAAAAAGCTCAATCTCAGTATTTGCGGACAATATCAAACTAAACAGGGCAATGGCTTCTTTGCCGGATGTGGAAACGTTGCAAGAAGATCTGAACAAATTAATAGGGTGGGCCACTACATGGCAAATGAGGTTTAATGTACAGGGTGGGCCATTTATATGGATACACCTTAATAAAATGGGAATGGTTGGTGATATTAACTTCCTGTTTGTGGCACATTGGTATATGTGAGGGGGGGAAACTTTTCAAGATGGGTGGTGACCATGGCGGCCATTTTGAAGTCAGCCATTTTGAATCCAACTTTTGTTTTTTCAATAGGAAGAGGGTCATGTGACACATCAAACTTATTGGGAATTTCACAGAAAACCAATGGTGTGCTTGGTTTTAACGTAACTTTATTCTTTCATGAGTTTTTTTTACAAGTTTCTGACCACTTATAAAATGTGTTCAATGTGCTACGCTGTGGGCTCTTGCTGAATGAAGCTAGGACAGCCACTGATGTTTCTTCATTAGTGACAGATTTCATGTGTCCACATTTTGGCAAATCCAACACTGAACCAGTTTGACTAAAACTTGGCAAGCAGTTTGCTCACTGTAGCATGGGAGATGGGTGGTCTCGTAGGCTGTCTTGCATTGAAATCTGATGCAATGACCCGGTTACTGCGTTCACCAGACATCCACACAATTTCTATCCGTTCCGCACGTGTTGACCTTGGCGACATGTCAATGGCTGTAAACAAAGAGAAACTTGTAAATAACTCATGAAAGAATAAAGTTACGTTAAAACCAAGCACACCGTTGTTTTTCTTGTGAAGTTCCCAATAAGTTTGATGTGTCACATGACCCTCTTCCTATTGAAAAAACAAAAGTTGGATTCAAAATAGCCGACTTCAAAATTGCCGCCATGGTCACCACCCATCTTGAAAAGTTTCCCCCCTCACATATACTAATGTGCCACAAACAGGAAGTTAATATCATCAACCATTCCCACTTTATTAATGTGTATCCATATGAATGGCCCACTCCTTAGAAAAATCTAAAATAATACATTTGGGTGGCAAAAACACAAATGGTAACTAGAATTGAAAAAGACCTGGGGGTTCTAGTAGGTAGGCTCAGCAATGGCATGCTGCTGCAAGCAAAGCCAATAGAATATTGACTTGCATTAAAAAGGGAATTAACTCCAGACTATAATTCTCCCACTCTACAAGACTCTGGTCCGGCCGCACCTGGAGTATGCCATCCAGTTCTGGGCTCCAGTCCTCAGGAAGGATGTGCTGGGAACTGGAGAGAGCCCAGAGAAGGGCAACAAAAAAAAAAGGGTCTAGAGCAGGGGTCTCCAAACTTTTTAAACAAAGGGCAAGTTTATTGTCCTTTAGACTTTAGGAGGGTCGTATTGTGGCCAGCAGGGACAAAAAATGTTGGCATCAGTGAGAATAAATATGACCTCAGGATTGGTGGTCAATAGGAGGGGTAGTGCCCCTATTAGTAGGAGGAATAGTATCCCATCATTGGTATAAGTGGAAGAAACCGTGCCCCATTGTTGGTGTCGGTGGGAGTAACCGTGCC
Source organism: Rana temporaria (assembly GCF_905171775.1). Lineage (NCBI taxonomy): Eukaryota > Metazoa > Chordata > Amphibia > Anura > Ranidae > Rana > Rana temporaria. The sequence continues at coordinate 142,268,966 of NC_053490.1, forward strand.
TCATATCAGTGGAAGGAATAGTGCCCCAAGGGCCAGATAGAAGCTAGCAAAGGGCCACATCTGGCCCTTGGGCCGCAGTTTGGAGACCCCTGGTCTAGAGGATATTGATTATGAGGGAAGATTATGAGCACTGAACTTGTTCTCTCTGGAAAGGAGATGCTTGAGAGGGGATATGATTTCAATGTACAAATACCGTACCTTAATGTGATTTTAATAAATGAAAGTTTGTATATGAGAGAGGAAAAAATCAATAAAGAGATTTAAAAAAAACAAATACCGTACTTGTGACCCCACAATAGGGATAACAATTTTCAGCGAAAGGGAATTTGAAGACTTGCGGCCATTCGCTTAAATTTAGAAGAAAAGTGGTTTAACCTTAAACTATGTAGAGGTTTCTTTTACTGTAAGAGTGGTAAGGATGTGGCATTCCCTTCCACAGGCAGTGGTTTCAGCAGGGGACATCGATAATTAAAAAAAAAAATATTAGGTAGGCACCTAAACGTCCTCCACATACAGGGATATACAATGTAATACTGCCATAAAAGCACGCGCATACACAGGTTAGGCTTGTGTTTTTTCAAGCTTACCAACTATGTCTGACCTAAGGGATAGATTTATTTATTTTCTTTTTATGGTTGTATGCATGCTGGGGTGGTTTTAACAATAAATGGCAATCTACCACAACATGTGTATTGTATTGTATCGCACAACAGTGTAAATGCAATCTAAATGTTCTCTGCCAATTCAGGTACTGCTGTCTCACTTATTTAATACAAAACCTATAGTGGTGTGTGCCACTCATATCTCCTGGCCTAGCATTGCTTGTCTAGCAGAAGTTATCTTGTTCAGAGGTGGTTGAACTGTTTTTTCACCCCTGATAAAGCCGAGGAAAGTATATCGGAGCTGGAGAAAATTATTATTTCTAAGTTTATCTGTATGACCCGAGGCTATGCCATAAGGTGCTATATATATGGTTTCATTCCTGGAATGTATAATTATTGTCTAGGTTTTGGCATATATAAAATTAATCTATTTCACTAGAAATTTGCATGTAGCTTAGACACTGTTGCGAATAAAAGTGAGGTGGTTCTCTACTCCTGTCCTCAGGACCCACTAACAGGCCAGGTTTTAAGTATTACCCTGGGGAGATGCAGACTAGAATTCTGCAATCGCTGAGCAGCAAATTATATCACTTGTGATGTATTTCAGTTATCTTGTAAACCTGGTCGGTTAGTGGGTCCTGAGGACAGGAGTTGAGAACCATTGGCCTAGAGGTACCGTATGTTGAATGCTTCTCCAACAATGACTGAATATGGAACTGACCTCTAATGGAGAAGGGACACATTTTACATTGTAAACAAAAAATGTAACGCTAATGAACTCAAGAAATACAATGTATGATACCATGTGAGGAAACAACATTCATAGTGTATGTGCACATACGAGAACTACCAATAAAAATTAGGTAGCCAAAAACAAAATTCAATGTGATATAAAACGTTACAAAGTCTATAGCCAAAACGTTGAGTGAACATCAATTAGAAGATTGGTGCAGTGCGTAGGATGGACTGATGTCCAGTAGTTTAAATAAAACAGGTGATCGAGTTGTCTGTAGAGATCTGTGAAGATCACAATCACATCAGATATAGGGTAAGTATAAACACGCTTACCGGATAGGTTGGACTCTAATACTATACAGCAGAGAGTCAATCAGACGTTGTGGTCATTGGAAACCGGGACCACTACAACCGGAATGGAACCGTTGTTGTAATTAGGACTCCAACTGGCGTGGACATCAGGAACCAACGATATTCAGACAGCGTGCTGTGTAACCGCCACAGATTCCAGGTGTAATCCTCAAGCCGTATATCCAGGAGTACAGGAATGGACGTAGCTGAAGCTCCAATTGGACCATGGGATAAATGATAGGGTTGTCCCGATACCACTTTTTTGAGACCGAGTACAAGTACCGATACTTTTTTTTAATGTCATGTGACAGTATTTTATTTTTTACAGTGATTTTTTTTTTTGTTTTTTGGGGGGAAGGTGGATTGTCGGTGTGTTTTTTTATTTACATTTTATTTTTAATATTTATTGCAATTTTTTTTTTTTTTTTTTAATCAGCCCTGTTGGGGGTCTTTGGAGAGATATCAGGGGTCTTAACAGACCTCTGACATCTCCCCTTTAAGACAGAGAAAGGGACTAAGGACACAGATTCCCTGGTCCCTTTCTCAGCAGCCTCAGCTAAAATGAATGGAGGGAGACTCCTCTCCATTCATAAACTGCAGCATCGTAATCACAGGTTACGATGCTCAGTTATGTGAATGGACAGAAGTCAGTGATCACTGACTCTGTCCATTCGGAAAAAGGTAGAAGCCGGGTTTAGAGGCTCCTACCTCCGCCCTCCCCCCTGACAGATTGAGGCGGGAGAGCGGCACGGACAGACGGAGAAGACTGCACGGAGGACGGAGAGCTGCACGGACAGACGGGGGGGAGCGGCACAGACGGACGGGGGGAGAGCTGCACCGATGGATGGAGAAGATGGCACGGAGGGGGGAGAGCGGCACGAATGGACGGGGGGAGAGCGGCACGGATAATCGGGGGGAGAGTAGCACGGATGGACGGAGAAGATGGCAAGGAGGGGGAGAGCTGCACGAATGGAGCGGCGGAGAGCGGCACGGACAGGGGGGGGGGGGGTTTAGAGCTGCACGGACGGGGGAAAAGACAGCATGGAGGGGAGAAGACTACCAATTCCCCTGCCTGCCAGGTATCGGGTGAGGCATCGGAGCATTTCCCCCGAGTACAAGTACTCGGGGAAATGCTCGGTATCGGTTCCGATACCGATACTAGTATCGGTATCGGGACATCCCTAATAAATGATATAAAAAAATTGAAAAAAGGGGCTCCAATTGCGCAGGTCAATTAAACCAGTAAAGTTTTATTATTTTTTATTTTTTTTTATTAAAAGTCATACATAAATTATGACATGGATAAAAGTGATCACATAAAAAGACTGGCCGAAACGCGTTGGGTATTGCCATTGAGCACCCCATATTGCTTTTTATGTGATCACTTTTCTCCATGTCATAATTTTTTATGTATGACTTTTAATAAAAAACCTTTACTGGTTTAATTGTCCTGCGTATTGGAGCCCCTTTTTTCTATTTTTTATATCATTTATCCCATGGTCCAATTGGAGCTTCAGCTACGTCCATTCCTGTACTCCTGCATATACGGCTTGAGGATTACACCTGGAATCTGTGGCGGTTACACAGCACGCTGTCTGAATATGGTTGGTACCTGATGTCCACGCCAGTTGGAGTCCTAATTACAACAACGGTTCCATTCCGATTGTAGTGGTCCCGGTTTCCAATGACCACAACAACCTCTGCTGTATAGTATTAGAGTCCAACCTATCCGGTAAGCGTGTTTATACTTACCCTATATCTGATGTGATTGTGATCTTCACAGATCTCTACAGACAACTCGATCACCTGTTTTATTTAAACTACTGGACATCAGTCCATCCTACGCACTGCACCAATCTTCTAATTGATGTTCACTCAACGTTTTGGCTATAGACTTTGTAACGTTTTATATCGCATTGAATTTTGTTTTTGGCTACCTAATTTTTATTGGTAGTTCTCGTAGGTGCACATACACTATGAATGTTGTTGCCTCACATGGTATCATACATTGTATTTCTTGAGTTCATTGGCGCTACATTTTTTGTTTACTATTTACCGGCTTTGTTTGTTTGCATGTAGCAGCTTATTCAATATATTCGGAGTTGGCGCCGATTTTTTCCTACTCTCACACATTTTACATTTACTTGTATTACATATTCTTAGTTTATATGGCTATAGTAATTAAAATAGTAATTAAAATGGATGTATAAGGGGGTACTTGTTGCACTTTAAAGTACCTGAACGCATGCTTCATAGGTACTTTTTTCTGGGCTCTTTATTTATTGTCTTAATTTGTGAGTTACTGCCCTGGAGCAGTTATATAAACTGTGCAATTTCCAGGTCAGTAACTCCGCTGAGTATGGAAGCCAGGACGAGGATGATGATATGCACCTCTGAAAAACGCTTGGCCATGGCCTTTTCTCTATTTCTGACATTACGTGTTCCTTTGAGCACAGATGTGGACAATTCTAATGTGAAGTGCATCCCAGATTAACACTTATCGCTTCTTATAGTGACACTATCTTACATTCACATCCAGAGAGATACCAGGGGGCCTACAGAGGTAGACATTGCCTGTGCTAAGGCACTTAATATGCAGACACTACAAGAGAATTTCTGCTGTGTCTGTGCACCTATGTTTTACAAAAACAATGTTTGCAGCCATCAAAAAATATATAAATTCTAACAACTTTTTCTCAGGGTCCTGTGCTGATTGGAAGTTCTCAAGGTGGAGTTAACATTGAAGATGTTGCTGCTGAAAACCCAGATGCTATTGTGAAAGAGCCGATTGACATTGTAGAAGGCATCCAAAAAGAACAAGCTGTTAGGGTAAGTGTGTCATTGTTATAGAAGCCTTAAGCTTGGGTACACACAGGTCGAAAATGGTAGACTTTCAGTCTGTGTGTACAGCTCCTTCTCCAAAAGAAGCCTGTCTCACAACTGGCTTCTGTCGACTGATCATGGTTGATCACTGTGTTTGGGGGGTGGTGTGTGGGGGGGCTGGGGCAGTTCCCCCCCCCCCCCCTGTCAGAACACAATAGCTCAGCAGGGAGATCGCCACGCTAACATAGGATGGGTTAGTATGGCCACCTGTAAAGCCTCTTTTTTTTACACTGGCAAAGTCTGCCAGTGGATCTGCCTGCCCCAGAGGCTGTGCTGATCCCAGACAGGTTCATGTCCACTCCACTGATGCAGAGTAGACACAGCCCACTGTCCTGTATGGGCTGTCGAATGGAAACAGACCACCTGTCTGTTTTCATCCAACGGTCATCCAATCCGCCAGACGGATGGGGGAACATCTGTTTTTAATGATCAGATTAGATGTCGGCAGTAGTCATCTGCCGCTCCATAAAGAGCAATGGATGGTACAATCGGGGTCTGCCTGAAAAAATTGACAGACCTGATTGGACTGTCCGTGTGAAAGGAGGCCTCGTTTATTTATTTTTTCATTTGGACCCAGCATTAGGCTGGGCTCATACCTATGTATCTGTTGTCGTGCATTTTCTTTGCTGAACCCTTGTAACGTGTCCATCGATGAAAAAATGGACGTGTGTGTGTGTGTGTGTTTGTTTTTTTATATTGCCAACGTCATTCATTTTATCTGACCTGATACCATTGGCCCTCGTTCACATTGGATCGATTTTGTCATGCGATTTGACAGGTCAAATTGCATAAGTTGCTGCCTATTGACAGCAATGGCACCGCTCCAATCGGTGCAACAGCAACTTTGCACCGATTTGCAAAAGTAGTTCCTGCACTACATTTGACGATTATGGGTGCGACTTCAATAGACATCTGTGCATGAAGCATAGATGTCTTATAAGTCGCACTGTCTTACAGCTTTTAAATTGTTCAATTACATATGAAGTCACATGATTTCAAAGGCACATCAATGTGAAAAAAAAAATGCTTTTTCATCTGAACTACTGCTGAATTGGTCTTTAAGGCTGTGACACCATTGGGGAGATTTCCTTTACTGACCTTGTTAAGCCCATGCTAGAAATAAGGCATGCAATTGTAGATGGGTTGAGAAACAGACCACAAAAAATAAATAAGAGAATGTATCCCCCCCCCCCCCCCCACTTTTCTGTTGGAAAGATTGCCCATCACTCCCTGTCTCCCAATTGAGATAAAGATGTTAGTAAAAACCTAACAGAGGTTCTGAGGCTTCCCCACTATTTTCAAATGAAATGAGAGGTTTTAGGCTTATCGTAAGAAAATGTATTCATTGTTCGTTTCTGCTAAGATATGTTGTAGAATGTAATATCTCCTCATGAATGGATATGTTGTCTCCTAAATCCTCTTGGCTCCTTTTTTATCTGTGTATAAATTGCCATGGGACTCTGTCAAGCTTATTGCACCATTGAACTCTAGGACAATGATTGAATACCCTCCAGCCATTTAATATTTTATTAACATTAAAAAAATGAACTCTACCACATGATGTTAGAAGTTGCTTTAGCAGTAAAGAAATTACAATCTGGGTACACAAGAGAATAAGGCAATATTTCATTATTTAAAGTCGGTAAGCTTTTGGAAGTGGTGATGGCATAATCCCCTAAAGAAAGTGATATCAAATAATCAGTTATGTTTATAAGAAAGAACTTTGTGTTTTCTCTCCTTGATTGCTTCAATACATTGTTTACTTTATACCTTTTAAACTATAGTAATGCTTCCAAATCATGTAAATCATCACAGTGCTAGTGGAGAAACGAAAAATAAGTATGTTTTCCATGGGAATTTAGCTGACTAAACAGACCGTTGTTTATCTTGTTTTAATTTTCTGTTTCTTTTGTGTATTTTCAGCTTGCACAGAAAATGGGTTTCCCAGAGAACATTGTAAATGAGGCGGCTGTGTGCATGATCAACTTGTATAATCTGTTTATGAAGTATGATGCTACAATGGTGGAAATTAACCCCATGGTAGAAGATGCTTCAGGAGTAGGTAAGCCATGCAAGCCTTCAAGAACACTCTGCAGTTTGAGTTTTGAACAAAGGCCATCTTTAAAATGTATGGCGAGGGTGAAACAAAAAAATATATGCATAGATTGCTGCAATACAGGATCGTGAGACTTGCCTTCTGATGCCAGGAGTCAAGTATGCTCTAAACTTTGAGCTGAAAACACAGGTTTTTAGTGCCACAGAGGCATTCACTCAAACAGGAATTTAGAAGTTCTGTAGATCAACAGCTATTTTGTGTACTTGTCGTTTTTAAAAGAGACACATAATGGGGAAATGTTTATGCATTATAGAAAAATGCTGAATTGTTTTTTCACTACATTAAGATAAGAAACCTCCTCCTGCTTTTTCTGCCCCCCCAATCCCTAGACACTTTACCTGTATCCTCTTTTGCTCCAGCACTGTCCTTGGCTGCAGCAGTTCCCTTCCTGCTGATTCCCTCTTCTCATTGGCTGAGCCAAAACACTGTCTTATGGATGCATAGAGCAGGGCTTGGGAGCAAGCACACACCAGTGCCCCCATAGCAAGCGGCTTGCTTTTGGGGGAACTGGTCAAGGGAGAGGAGCCAGGAGTGACAGCAGGGGACCCGACAAGCGGAGGATTGGAGTTGCTCTGTGAAAAACCATTGCACAGAGCAGGAATGTATCACATGTTTGTTATTAAAAAAAATAAAAAAAAGCAGAACCTTTTTAATACTACTTTTAAATTTTATTACAGAAAACAAAGTAATATATTGACTCGTACTTATTTAATATCTGCACTGAATTGTCTTGTCATTTACACTTCAGAAGTTTCTCAGTGGAACTTGACATTACACATCCAAAGTCTGCCGGTGAGCAGATGTCATGCTTTTTAAATGAAAGGTCTTTAAATGTCTCCTAGATAAATTATACACACAACAGATTATGAGGGATTCTCATATCGAATACCAGGAGAGCAAATGTCACATTATAATGCTGTTGTGCTGACGCAATACATCTGTAAAATTAATTGTCATAACTGCTGAGCACGAGCTGGGGTTCTGTTGAATATGTTCACTCTGTGTACTATTTTCTAAATGTAGTGGCCATTTCTGCCGTTATGATCTATTGCTTTTGCTAATCTGCCCTCAAGTACTTAAATTCTGAAAGCAGTATAGACAGTAAAGCTACCGGTATATCTGCTAAGCAGGACCTTCTTTTACATCAGAGCTTGGGTCAGTGTCCTGATTGAAACCGCTGATTTGAGGCTTGTGTTTATATACGAAAGTGGGCAAATCACTGTGTTTTAGTGTACTCGTTAACATGCAGAGCTCTGAGAAGCCCGTCATGAATATCTATGGTTACAGTTTATTGGCTGTGGTTAAATTGGCTTCCAGCTGATAATCACTGGCTTCTGGCACTAAGCACAATGCTGACTTACATGATAGAATAAGAGATACAAACTGATGCTTTTTGTCTGAACACTGCATTTTAAAGACAGAAGTCAACGACTGTGAAAAAAAATTAGGTTTTGGTTTCGTTCACCAGCTTGCTCTTTATATCTGTTAATACTCCAGCATTGCTTTCCCTGTGCAGTCTGTGCTTCCACAAGGTTGTTACAGAAGTGTCTCTTCCCAATTATTAATGTATTCTACTTCTTCATGGGGCATTTTTAGTTTTATGACTGCAACACAGTTAGGGCCTGTGTTAACAGGCTTTGGTTTGTGTTCATGGCATCGGTTTAAGATGCTTTTGAGATCACTCAGAATTCGACAGGTTCATTTGATCTGCAGTGACTTCTTTCTGACCTGCTTCAAACTGGTTGTGCATTTTGCATACATTTTTGTATGGGAATGCAAGACCCGCCTATTTTTTTACATTAGAAATCTCAAAAATAATGATAAATCATTAAAAAATAATTGCTTGCATTGTGGACAATCCACATCTTGTGGCAGGTGACGTGGCCATGTGACGTGGCAGATGGACAATCTACAACTTGTGCCAGGTGACGTGGCAAGTGGACAATTCACAGCTTGTGGCAGGTGATGTGGCAAGTGACACGCTAAATACAAGTAACTGCTTCTCTCTCAGCTGCTGCTACTCACTCTCGTCTCACAAAATGGCCAAAATGGTTAAATAATACTGTTTGTTGACCTTAGGGAGGGTCTTATGATGATTCTTGACTAAACGCTTATAGACGCAAACATGGTAAAACGCTGCTAAACGCAGCGGCAAAACGCCGGTTTCAGCCTTTAAAAACATGTGTTCAGCAGAGTTTGCACCGGCGTCTCTTGTGCATGGGGCCTTACTTATGTATGTTTTTCTTGCTATTAGGCTTGTGCACATGTTGCAAGCAAGTCCTAGCATAAGGTAAAGTGTATTTCTACTTTTGCAGTCAGTTACTATATATTATGTATTCCCACTCGCACGGCATACCCAAATATAAAACAAAAAAGAAAATCACCTTTTTAGGCATTTGATTGGAGCAGGCATTGGGCAGACTGTACATTTTTAAATGGGAGGATACACCGTCTGTCCCCCTCTGACAAAAAAGGGCCACACTGAGTTTCCCCTCAATGTACAATGCAGATGCTTCTAGATTATTATTTTATTTTTTTTAACCCTTTGTTAGGACACAGTATTGAGTTTTGGCCAGCACAGTACAGACAGAGTTATTCATGGTAAACATTACCTCTCCAGCCTCCTCTGCATAGCAGAAGAAGACTTATGTTTTGGACTTTTCAGAAAGGTCAAGTAAATTATAAGCAACAATTTTTAACATGCCAATTTATGCTATGTGAATAGGAACATGTAACATTTATAAAGCAGGTGTTATGCTAGTTTGGCTGCAAAAGTGGAAATCGACTTTAGCCTAGGTTCACACTGATGCGGGTTTAAACTTGCATGATTTCAAACCTGCATGTCGGTCCCCCTTCGGGAGAGATTTGAGAGACATCTGTGCAGGTTCCTGCACAGATGTCTCCTGAAATCGCCCCTGAAGTCGCCAAAAGTAGTGTAGGAACTACTTTTGTGAATCCATCTAGCACCACAAAGTCGGCGTCACACTGATTCAGACGGTGTCATTGCCGACAATAGGCAGCAATTTGACATGCGATTTTGATGCATGTGAAAACGGCCTGATGTGAACGTGGGGATCAAGCGGTGGTTGTCTGGGAAATATAATTAAAAGTCAGCAGCTACAAATACTGCGCTGCTGTCTTTTTTTTTTTTTTTTTTTTTTTTCTTTTCTTCAAATCTTATATTTAAAGAAACATGGGAACACGGTTCACAGCCATGGTTACATGTGAATGGTGAGAAGACATCAAATACGGTAAAATGTCTTAACATGACCTGGACTTAGCGGGTAGGTACAAAGAGAACAATGCAAATCCTCCATTTTGCTTTATTTCTTCCACCTTTTTTAGCCACAAGCCTATAGATGGAGGTTGTGTGGATTTCCAGCATAGGGGGGTGCAAGCTTTGGCTGCATCGAGGCGGTGGCGGGTTAGTGATATATTTTTTTATTTTTATTTTTTTATATATTTTCTGTGGAATGTTGGAGGCATGGAGCATGCTGACTTTTTAATAAAAGGACACTTGCCTGTCCAGGGATCCAGCACCATCCTCACCCGGCCTAGTTCCTCACTATTCTTCATAGCTCGGTGCCCACTGCACATGTGTGAGTCACCCTCTGTCTTGTGAATGGTCCCGCAGTCTTTTGGGACCTGTGACATGTCCCAGAAGACTGCGGGGTGGGTGGGGGGATGAGACCTTCGCTCAGATTGCCTATATCCCCACAAAAATGTGCCAAATGTTGAAGAGGCGTAGGGGTGAAGTTACTTTAAGCAAGAGTTTGTCTTGCTCTTGGTACTGTTATTTTTTGCCTTTTGCCTTTTTTTTATTTTGCGCCTTACCAGTGTGCTACTTTTGTAATGCTTTGTACCTGTTCGATTTTTTTTTTGTTATTGGTCTCATGAATCATGTGATATGGTGACTAGTAAAAGGCAAGTCCTGATGGATATTGGTACATGCCTTGCAATGGCTAAATACTTGTTTTACTGTTTCACATATTTTGTCTATGCCACAATACTGTGTATTCATATTTATAGTCTATAGCTATACGCTGTAAAGGATTATAGATGGCCAGCAACCTGCACAAGAAATTGTACACGGTGAAAAAGCGATTTCTGCCATGTAAGGAAATCCTTTACAGCCATATGTACACACATTGATGCACCAAATTTTCCTCATCACATTAACTGACATCTGCCATTGTTTTTATGCTGATGTTGAATATTCCCCAGACCTATCCATATTTAGTTGTGTGTTTTGCTTGGTTATACCTGAAAATAACTAGGAGATTTGATTATTTAGTAGTTAATTTAAAAAGGCACTTTCCGAACCATTTTCTGCCTACAGCAGAATGATTGCCAATATGTAATGGTTGTTTATCATTTCTCCCTTCTGTGCCTCTGTGCTACGCCACTGGTTCTACTTCTGTTCAGATGTTTGAGTGGCTTGCCTGCACACACTTCTTGAATGCGTCTGACTCATCCTCCATAGCGGGGCACAGTGGATGGCTGAAACTAAGATAATTGGAAAATTTCATGCTACAAAACAAACCTTTTGTAGAGGATGCATACTTGTTTTTAAACGTAGCCTTAAAAAGACTACAATATTCAGCATGTTACTTTGATGATTTATTTCACAATGGAAAAGCAATTTTACACACAAAGATATCTTTATTTTTTATTCCATACCATTCCTTGTATAGTATTAGTTTGAATGTGGCTATAAATATACATTTAACAAATAAGTCACATTGAAATAGAAGATAAGGTACTGGAATAAGGGCAGTTTTGTAAGGAAACCCCAAGTGTATGCATAATAAAACTTTGACACTTTCTCTTATCGTCCATGGACAGACACGGCTCCTTAAATCTTGACAAGTGGGTTATGTTCCTGTTCACAGGAGAGGACTAGGCAGAAACATGTTAGATAATTAAATACATGTTACTTTAACAGAGTTGAACAGCCCCGCCCAGGGGGCGGTCCCTCCATACATAACCCTCCTCCCTGCAGTATGCAGCCTCAGTTTCTTTCTGCCTAGCAAGGAGGACGTATAGCTCCCTTTTTGGGCCCAGCGCCCTGAGTACATTTTTTTTATTTTTTTCAGGAAAGAATCTTCTATCAACTGTCGGCTGAGACAAGCTGGATATTATAGATCATGGGTCTTCAAACTATGGCCCTCCAGGTGTTCAGGAACTACAATTCCCATCATGCCTAGTTATGTCTGTGAATGTCAGAGTTTTACAATGCCTCATGGGAAGTGTAGTTCCGTAACAGCTGGAGGGCCATAGTTTGAGGATCCCTGTTATAGATCCTTGTAGTCTACTCAGTCCAGGCCCCGAAGGTGAGCACACTTTTGCAAAGAGGCTGGGTCTGACACGACATACCCCATGACTCCTGGGGTGGCCGGTGAGCTTCTGCTCTGAGGTCCACATATGACTGGGCTGTGGTGTTGTCTCACTCACAGTGGACCGGGCCGACGGCTACCTCCAACGCAGTTGTATGCCTGTCAGGAATGCGTCAGTGGGTGCTCGCGTGGACGGGTAAGTACAGTCCCTCCCGCTTAGGCGGGTTTGGTACGGCTGCGCATTCCTGGGGTTCAGGGGTGCTCCTGTTCTCTGTCCCCTGCTCTGTCATAGTTCCCTCTGCTGTCTATTGCTGCCGGGGTGGACCTGGTATTTGGCCTTCAGTCACGTCGCGACACTTTGCCGCCATTTTTTGTAGCCGGCTGCTTCCATTAGGAATTCCCATTGGCGATGATTTTGTTGTGGCCACGCTATGGCGCAGTTTACTATTGCTGGCGGCCATGTTTCTGTGGCCGTTCCTGCTCTGAGACGTCCGGCAGCCATTTTGGAGGTGATTTTGCCTCTAGTGCTAAGCTTATCAGCGTGCAGCACAGATCTCCTCATGATGTTTTGAGCAGCTATACCTCACAGCATTTCTCCTCACAAGCACACGCTGTGTTCTGAGGTAGGCAGTGGCGCTGAACGGTCTCCTCCGGTGATTGGTGAGTCCCCTGGGTGACCCCCGGTCAGTGCAGCATGGAGGGTGGTATTTTTTCAGGTCTGAAATAGGTCCCTGAGAGCTGTCTAATGGAATCGGTGTCTTGTTCTTCCTCTCAAAACATGCCAGAGGTGGCTGCTGCAGCTCCTGCACCTGCGGTTTATGGACACTTTTGTTGGAGCGGTGTGTGGGTGTTCAGGGGGGGTAAATTGTGCCCCCTCTCCCCCACCATCCCATAGGGCAGGGGTGCCCAACCAGTGGCCGGGGGGGCCACATGTGGCCCTTAGAGCCCTCTGATGTGGCCCACGATCTCCTGCTCTGGGATGCAATAGAATGGAATACTGTTATTAAAGGTCAGTTTATTACTAAAATCACTGTGTGTGTGTGTGTGTGTATATGTGTATATATATATATATATATATATATATATATATATATATATATATATATATATATATATATATATATATATATATGTGTGTGTGTGTGTGTGTGTGTGTGTGTGTGTGTGTGTGTGTGTGTGTGTGTATATATATATATATATATATATATGTATATATATATATATATATATATATATATATATATATATATATATATATATATATAATGTGTGTGTGTGTGTGTGTATATATATATATATATATATATATATATATATATATATAGGCATATCTTTTCTGGGCTGCTTTCAAACTGATCTGCAGGTGCAGAGCAGTTTACCTGTGGGTTACCTACAATGAGCCATAGACTTCTGTTATTACCTGTGAGTTTGAGCTTTCTAAAAGGGGCACCAAACCCGCAGTGCAGAAAAGCCAAAGGTACACTGCGTTGCACCCATGGTGCGGGTAAACCCCAGCGCATCAGTGTGAAAGCAGCCTTGGGCCGCTTTAATATGGTCAGTCCGACCAATTGGACCCTCCATTCTTCTCTAAGTAGTGGCAGACATAAACCGACTTGTGTTCTACCTCCAATATGATCTGCTAAAAAGTATTGTGGGCTGTGTCCGTGTCTGCTCTGCATATGCAGAGCAGACACGGATATGCCATCCACCCGCTCCACTCATTGTGGCCCACGACTGGTTACCAAGTCGCTTAAGTGGCCCTCGCTCTTCAAAAGGTTGGGCACCCCTGCCCTAGGGACTGCTCTGTCAGACTGGGACCTGGCTGTCACGTCCCTGGTTCTGTATTGTCTGTGTATGTGGACCAGAACCTTCCTTGTGAGGAGTCCCCCTCACTTGGGTTGGTATGGACATTGCAGTGGTGTAGTGGTTAACTCCCTCACCTGGCAACAGGAGAGTCACGGGTTCGAGTCTGGACTCCGACGCTAAACTACCTGGAGATTGCATGCTCTCTCCCTGTGTCTGCGTGGGCAGGGGCGGACTGACAACTCATGGGGCCCCCGGGCAATAGAAGATTATGGGGCCCCTCTGGCTTACAGATGGCCACCACGCCAGGAGGTAGTGCAGAGGCGGGCAGCTAAAATCTTGGGATATTCACATTAAAAGCATGTCATTTTCGGACATATCAGGGACAGATCAAAAAAAAACACAGATTTTTACATACTGTCCCTGGTTTTACTGAGCCTGGCAACCCGGATGGGGCCCCCTAGTGGCATGGGGCCCTCGGGCAGTGCCCGAGTGACTCAATGGTCAGTCCGCCCCTGTGCGTGGGTTTTCTCTGGGTATTCCGGTTTCCTCTCACACTGCAAAGACATGTGTGCATAACTCCCTTATGCTGCCTGGTGCAGCGGAGGTTTCCTCTGAGAGCTTGGTCTTTTTTTGCGCGCACAGATCGGAGGTTTACCTTATATTTTCTTTGACTAGTTCATTAATAAGGAATGGGAAAGGCCACAGAAGTCCTTGTAGTTCCTCAGCGCCCCGTGTTTCTGTACCCCTTTTGAGGAGTTAAAAAAAAATCTCCTCAGGTAGTGGCCCCCTGTGCCCGGTTCAATGGGGGTGACCGCTCTCCCTATAGAAGGGACCCCTGCCTTCAAGGACCTTACTGATAGGAGGTTTGAGGCATTGACACGCTCCATGTTTACCATGCTGGGGTCTGCATCGCGGCCTGTTGTGGTCGCACCCTTGGTGTCTCGGACACAGAGTGGGCAAGGTTTTGCACCTGACACTGGAGGAGCACCAGCTCCCTCCCTAATTTGTTAGACTGGCTGACCTGTTGGTCGAGGGCCTTGTATAGGTCTGTGATGTGGCACGGGATGGGGATGCTGCATACTTAATGCCCAGATGATTTTGTGCCGTCTGATTTGGGTAAAATGCTGGTCTGCTGACCAAGCATCCAAAAGAGCCCTGGCTGATTTACCCTTCAGGGGTGGGAGTTTTTTTTTTGGTACCTCGTTGGATGACATTATCAAGATGTCACTGGGGGTGAGAGCACTCTCCTCCCTCGATCCACCCGTGCGTGTTCCGGGTCCTTCATTTCCCGTTGAGAGGCGGTATTTTGACAGTCAGGGCACACAGGGAAATCCTTCAAGGCCGTCAAAGGCTCAGCTGGGGGATGGGAACATCCCTGGGTGCGTAGCCGCACCCACACCGCCTATGTATGTAGCCTTGCCTGGCCCGTCTCATGGGTGGGGCGACCGACGGCTTTGCAGGTTCTCAATTGAATTGTAGGAATATGTGGAGAGGATGGCTTTGTTTGTTGGATGGTGAAAGAATAAATATAATAAAAAATGAGAGTGACTGTCGGTCACCACTTACATAGTTAGTCAGGTTGAAAAAAAGACACAAGTCCATCCAGTTCAACCATAAAAAAAAAAAAAATAAATAAAATCGTACAATCCCATATACCCAATTCTATACCCACCTTTGATCTAGAGGAAGGCAAAACACCTCAGCAGAGCATGATCCAATTTGCTACAGCAGGGGAAAAAATTCCTTCCTGATCCCCCGAGAGGCAATCTGATTTTCCCTGGATCAACTTTACCTATAAATGTCAGTACCCAGTTATATTATGTACGTTTAGGAAAGCATCCAGGCCTTAAAGTAATCTACTGAGCTGGCCAGAACCATGTTCTGGAGAACAGCTCTTACTGTGAAGAAACCTTTCCGTATTTGGAGATGAAATATATTTTTCTCCTAGACGTAAAGAGTGCCCCCTTGTTTTTTGTGTTGACCGTAAAGTGAATAACTCAACACCAAGTTCACTATATGGACCCCTTATATATTTGTATGAATGAATGAATGAATGAATGAAAAATTTATATAGCGCGGCACATGCGAACTGAATCGCTTCTGGGCGCTAGTTGTTTGTGTCTCATGCCTTCAGAAAAGCAGGGTTTTGATCTGCTTTCTGAAAGACAGGTGGTTTTGCTCCAACCGAATGTTGGTTGGTAAAGCATTCCAAAGCCTGGGGCCCTGGAAAGCAAACCTTCTTTCTCCTTTGGATTTGTATTTGGTTTTAGGAACCTTGACCAGATTTTGGTCGGTGGATCGCAGAATGCGGTTGCAATTGTGCGGTTTGATCTTGTCGCATAGATATCTAGGAGCCTTCCCATGGATGCACTTATGTGTCAGGCAGAGTGCTTTGAATGCAATTCTGTCTTTCACTGGCAACCAGTGAAGGGATCTCAGTGAAGGTGAGATTGATTCCCAAGATTTTTTCCCAGTCACCAGTCTAGCGGCCGTATTCTGTACGACTTGAAGACGAGCGATTTGGTACTTGGGGAGCCCGAGGTAAAGGGCATTTGCATAGTCCAGTCTTGAATTCACGATTGTTCCCACCACGACTGCTACGTCTTCTTTGGGGATAAATGGAATAAGTCTGCGTAGTAGGCGCATCAAATGGTGCGATCCGCTGACTACTGACCCTATTTGTGCGTCCATTGTCATGAAGGTGTCAAACGTGACTCCTAGACTTTTGACTTTGGAGCTATGGGAGATGATTTGTCCCAGAATGGGCGATGGTGTCCAGTTTGTTGCCGGTTGTCTCTTCCGACTGGCATCGAACATGAAGAGTTCTGTTTTAGCGCTATTGAGTTTGAGATAACTCTTAGTCATCCAGTTTTCTATTGAAGAGAGACATTTCTCTAATCTGAGATGATGATCCTTTTTGTGGCAGATGCGAAAATACAACTGCGTATCGTCTGCATAAGAGTGATAGAGTAGTTCTTGGCTACTGATAATATCAAAGAGAGGACGAAGATAGATATTAAACAGCACCGGTGATAGGGGGGATCCTTGGGGGACCCCACATGGCACCGTGCGTTTTTCTGACGTGAAAGATCCCAGTTTCACTGTTTGTGATCGGTTTCCGAGAAAAGAGGAGAACCATGGTAAGGCATCTTCTGAGACTCCGGCGACTTCTGTTAGTCGTCTCAGTAGCAATTTATGGTCTACTGTGTCGAAGGCTGCGCTTAGGTCCAGCAGAACCAGGAGACACGATTCTCCTTCGTCTGCGGCCTCGAGCGCATCGTCCCATATTTTCAGTAAGGCCGTTTCTGTCCCGTGTCCGGGACGGAACCCGGATTGAAATGGATCGAGTAGGTTGTGGGTATCCAGATGCTGTTGCAGCTGATTTACCACCACTTTCTCCATTATCTTGGACAGAGCATTTAGACCTGTTATGGGACGGCGGTGAGTTGGGTCCATAGGATCCAAATTAGGTTTTTTCAAGATCGGCAGGATTGTGCCCTCTTTCAGCAGGGAAGGCACTATGCCTTCCTTAAATGACTGATTTATAAGCTGTGTGATTGGAGGCGCCAGGATGTCGGCACATTCCTTCAGTAGCTTGGTGTAGCTTCTTCTGAGATCTAGCCCAGTGTATTGTCACCGGCTTGGGTACTTTCATAACTAGTGGAATTCTGGGAATTATGAAGCTAATTGCATGGTGGTCTGTCCATGGCAAAGGTTCATTACCCAAAATGTTTATTTTCAGATTTTGTCTGAAAATTAGGTCGAGTGTGTGACCTGAAGCATGCGTGGGTCCGCATATAAGTTGCTGAAGTCCTAACCCTTCCAGGTGGTCGATGCAGGCCTCCGCGATGGGATCCTGTGAGGAGTTGGCCCACAGATTGAAATCCCTGAGCAGCAAAAGATGATTGCTGTTAAGGGAGTAAGTGGATATGAACTCCGTTAATGCTGGAAGCAACTGCGATTTGGGCCCAGGGGGCCTATAGCAGAGGAGAATGTGAATGGTCTCCTGGGAGTGCGCTTGAAGTTGAAGCGTAAGGGTTTCCATAAAAGGTAGAGGATTTTGAAGGACCGGTTTAGTGATTGCAATATGAGACTTATGAATCACCGCCAGGCCTCCTCCTCTTTGCCCTATTCTATTTTCCGTTAAGATGCGATAATTTGCTGGTACCAGTTCTCCGAGAATGGTGTTGCAGTCGTCTGACAGCCAACTTTCTGTAATAAAGAGGCAGTCTAGATCGTTTTGTAGTAAGAAATCATGGATTTCTGAACGGTGTTTAACTGCCGATCTAGTGTTAAGCAGCGCACATGATATGTGCTTGAGCTGAGTTGAATGATTGAAATTTTTGATGATCGATCGACTCAAAAGTTGATCTGATATTAAGGCTTTTTTGGTGACGGCAGGTAATATTGTTGCGAATTGTCTCAGACCCCAAATGGTTTCTGCAGAGTATCGCAATTTAACCATTGTTGCCAGTCACCGTGGGCGGGGGTGCGGGTGTTCGGTGAGAGAGGATTCGCAGAATCCTCGCTCTCAGCAATCTTTGGTCCAGAGGAAGGCAAAAAAAACCCTGGGCAAGCTTGCCAATGTGCTGCGGCAGGGAAAAGAAATTCCTTCCTGATCCCTAAAGGCGATCGGCTCAAGCCCTGGATCAAAGACTGATGACTTAATGAGGGGAAAAAAGGGGGGGGGATGCTGGGTGTCACTGTTGCTGGGGTGCACCAAGATGGCCGCCAGGCAAAAACACAGGACCCAGGCTGGGGGGGCAATCAGGTTGGTAAAAAAATGATTCCACCGATCTGGTTGCTAAACAGGGGGGTGGAGGGGACCTCTAGGGGTGCAGGGGCGATAATCAGAGAGAAACTGCACTATTGGTGGCAGGTGCAGGGAGAAACGGTCGGAGCGCCGGTAGGCCGCGGCTGAAGCCGCAAAAGACGGAATCGAGAGCCGCAGTGTGGGGTCTGTGTGACGGCTGCCCTGAGAAGGACGGCCGTCAGTGGTTCCCCAGGATGGTAGGCCCTGAGAGACAGGGTCTTACCTGCGGGGAAAGAAGGAGTCCTCGAGGAGAGAAAAGAGCTGGTTCCTGGTTCCTAGGAGCTGTTCCTTGTGCAGCACAGGTAATGGAAGTCTGCCTAGTTTCTGACTGCCAGGTCTGGGTGGGAGCAGGCTCGTAAGCGGAAGGTCCGAAGCACCCTACTCCACCTCTGACACTGACTGACTGACTGACTGAGTCTAAGATCTCAAAGCCTGTACATGTTGATCATATCCCCCCTTATTCTCCTCTTCTCAAGAGGGAATAAATTCAGTTCCTCTAATCTTTCCTCATAGCTGAGCTCCTCCATTCCCCTTATCAGTTTGGTTGCCCTTCTCTGCACTTTCTCCAGTTCCCCGATATCCACTGGTTGCTCTGAACCGCCCTCCCCGCGGGAGCAGCTGGCTCAGGCTCTTAGTGGCTCGCTGAGAGGCTGAGCCAGGTGCTGGTCTGGGTTGTGGGTGGATGCCAATCAGATTGTCGCAATCTTTCCCCAACCTGGACCGGCTCTGCAACATCAGCCGTCGGCAGGCTTTAGCCTGCTGTCTGCTGAAAACTGTTTACAGGAGTTCAGAACAAATTGTACTCATTTGATCCACAGGAGAAGTACAGCCAAACAAGCTTTAAAGCCCAACTCTTTAAAAAAAATACCTGTGCAGTGAAAGCCCCCCAGGGTAATGTCTATGGGGTACAGGAACAGGCATTATTACTTGCTCTGCTGACTTTGAATCTGAGGATCAGTGTTCATATTGGCTAAGCTCTCCCTTTTGGCAGAGATCATATGATCAAAAGCCAAGGCTATGGTTTGTAAAATGAACTCCTACATCCTGTTGTGGGTTAACAACCCATAGCATTTCTGTGGACTGGATGATGTCAGTTCTGTCCACTGTCTTTTGCTAAACTGCTCAACCACTGATGCTATCAGATCTCAACGACATCATTTGCACTCCAAAATATCACCTAATAAGTCTACTGTGGACATAGGGATAGGTCTGGATTTCTGATCAACAGATTTTGTTTTTTACACTCATTGAGCAAGTATTAGAAAGTTTGTTGGGATTTGAATTACACTTTAGGTTGGCATTTGACTGTCATTCCCCTTGGTTTTCAACTGTAAAATCTTTTTGAAAAATGCCTTCCCTCAGATTTTGACTATTGTTTCTTGCCAATTTCTCTTTGCTTTATTTCTTCAGCCTATAGGCTTGCATGCCTCCTTATTCCTTTTTGATTATTTTATTTTTTTTATTTTTATTCGCATATCAGCCTTTGCTTTTGGATTTTTGACTTCATGCAGATGGATGCATGAAGTCTCCGCCATTGCCGACAAAGGAACTTGGCCGTTAAGCCCCCTTCTGTGAATGTGTGAAACGCGGCTGTACTCTTCTACTGGCCCGACAGTAGGGGAGGGAGCCTGACTTGTGATGTGCCTCGCGAGGTCCGACGGAAGTGGGGACAGGGCCCTTATTAAAAACGGTTACCCATCCCCCCTCCCTCCCCCTCAAAAGGTGCCAAATGTGGCACCAGAGGAGGGGGAGGAGACAAGTTACACTTTTGGGTGGAACTCTGCTTTAACCACTACTTGCTTACTGGGCATTTCTACCCCCTTCCTGACCAAGCCAATTTCCAGCTTTCAGTGCTCTCGCACTTTGAATGATTGCACGGTCATGCAACACTGTACCCAAATGAAATTTTACAGAAATGGAGCTTTCTTTTGGTGATGAACAAACAAAAAAGGCAGAATTGTTGTTGTTGTTGGTATTATTAGTTATTATTAGTATTATTATTTTCATATTGTTATAAAATTTTGCAACCGGGTATCTTTTCTCCTTCACTGAGGCAGTACTGATGGGCACAGATTTGCAGCATTGGAGGGCACTGTGTGGGACTGATGTCCCTCTAACAGAAGCCAAAGGACTCCGCGATCACAGAGCGTGCCCCCTGGG
Organism: Rana temporaria; assembly: GCF_905171775.1. Lineage (NCBI taxonomy): Eukaryota > Metazoa > Chordata > Amphibia > Anura > Ranidae > Rana > Rana temporaria. The sequence continues at coordinate 142,289,768 of NC_053490.1, forward strand.
CCCTGCGAGAACGGGAAGATGTACATGGACACCCTCCTGGCATTTGAAATCCGTGCTGTAAATGTCTTAAGGCTATAGCGCGGACATTAAGTGGTTAAGGGCACAACCTTTTAAAATTTGTGACCCTGGTATCAATCAATCGCCCTCCTGCATCAATAATTGTTGCCTAAGCGACCTATCAAGCACAAGCAATGCCATGGGACGGCCCTATGCAAATGGGGACTTTTGCAACATTTTTTTTATATGATTTCCAGAAGATTGTGGCAACACTTTGAGTGTTCTAACTCTACGCTAAATTTATGATGCATAAGCAGATTTAAATACCATTCCGATGTGTACGTACACATTTTGTATAAACTAATTTGCAGCCAGTGTTCCGGTGAAATAGAAAGTTGCAGACTTTGCATAGTGGCACTGTACTACTGGCAAAACACTGTAACAGGGTTTTATAAACCATAAGTGTCCTTGAACAGAATTATGATTCCTTTGTTCGAAAACCATACACATGCATGCATTTCAACTGTACATTTGTCTGTGTGGTTGGATTTAAATTTAAAGTATTTAATTGATTTGTCAAATTGTCTTTTTTCTTTTCTTTTTAACCAGTGATGTGCATGGATGCAAAAATAAATTTTGACACCAATGCGGCATATCGTCAAAAGACAATTTTTGATCTTCGAGACTGGTCACAGGAAGATGAGCGAGACCATCAAGCAGCGAAAGCTGACCTCAACTATATAGGGCTGGATGGAAATATTGGATGTCTCGGTAGGTTTTTAACAGTTAACACTTTTATCACTCAGAAAAATGGGGCTGATTTACTAAAACTGGACAGTGCAAAATATGATGCAACTGTGCATGGTAGCCAAATCGGCGTCTAACTTCAGCTTGTTCAAGTAAGCGTTGACAAAAAGGCCTTGAAGCTGATTGCTATGTAGAGCTACTCCAGAATGTGCACTCTCTAGTTTTATTAAATCAACCCTAATGGGTTTTATTCAATATGCTTGCCTGTAGAAGTTGTAGTTATTTCGTATGATTTAATAAACAAATATCGGTCATAGCGTTTGTTTTCCATCATCTTGGCTCATAATTCTCTAGAGAAGTACATGCACAGCTCCAGATTGTGATGGCCAGGTAAATGTTGAAATATTTTGATCAAATTAATTCTGCTTAGTGGGCTGTAGCTGGTCCATTACTGTCTGGTAGTTAGAGAAATCCTAAAACCATGTATGGTCCTAGCCTTCCAGAACTGGAGTTGTGCACCCTGCTCAAAATAAACTTGTCTGGAAATAAACAAGTTGATGTATACTGTATTTGCCAGCGTATAAGACGACTCTGCATATAAGACGACCCCCTAATATTCTGCTGAAAACTGTGGTTTTGTGGTCTAATCACTGTATTAGACGACCCCCTTGTGCGGTAGTTATGCGTTTTAATTAAACAAAGAGGCCGCAGTCCACCGGGTGCTTTGCAAGGCTGTATGTATTCTGTATTCTGCGCCGCTCAGCCAATCCTGATGCACTCTGTTGATGACAGAGCATGTTAAGCCTGCTCGGATTGGAGTAACAACCTCTGCCAATCCGAGCAGGCTACATAATGTATCCTGCTCGGATTGGCAGAGGTTATTACTCCAATCCGAGCAGGCTTGGCATGCTCTGTCATCAACAGAGTGCATCGGAATTGGCTGAGCGGCGCAGAATACATACAGCCTTACAGAGCACCCGGCGGTCTGATATTGATCGAGCAGCTTCTTCACCGGCGTATAAGATGTCCCCCGGTTTTTGGCTGTGTAATTCCGGTGTAAAAGGTTGTCTGTTACGCCGGAAAATACGGTATTTTTATTGTGAACCTGTCGTGCCTGCCAATACCTGTCGTATCCTCCTAGGGAGGACCATAAATCCAGGGCCAGGCTTCATACAGGGTGATGATTTTGCTTGAGATTAGAATAAACCTTTCCCAACCGAATATTGGTCTGAAGGCAAGCAGAAGGCACCTTGGTGCCTTCTCTTTATTGGTAATATCAGTTTATGCAATTTGGTGGACATGGTCTGTTCACTTTAAGGTTGAACTTGATGGCCATACAGTACTTCTGATTTGTTTTTGTTTAACCAACCATGTATGATATCATTTGATGTGCTCTGGATAGCAGCCATATCATATGTTGAAACTTATGTCATAATTTGCTATGCATCAGATGCTCTAATGTTTTGCTGCAGTCTGTAATAAAAGTCATGCTTTCCATACCAATCTAGAACATGTAATGGTGAACTGAAGAACACTAATCAAGTGTTCTTTGAGAATTTTACACGTTTATCTTCAAATGAAATCCTCCTAGGACAGTGATGGCGAACCTTGGCACCCCAGATGTTTTGGAACTACATTTCCCATGATCATGCACTTTGCAGTGTACTGGAGCATCATGGTAAATGTAGTTCCAAAACATCTGGGGTGCCAAGGTTCGCCATCACTGTCCTAGGAGCTATCCTCAATGAAACAAGTCGGCTCAGTTACAGAAATGTCCCTCTTTAAAAAGTAGTTTTTATAAATAGTACATTATCCATGGAATAGGTTTTTCTTTCAGTTAAGTGAACTATTTTTTAAAATGGTGACCTTATTCATCTTTACTGAAATTGCAGCATTTTTGTAATTGTGTAACCTGCATCTAAAAGTGTAACCTGCATATAAAAGACAGATGCAGGGTTTCCCTTGTTTGAAGACCAATGTATTTCCTGTCTTTCACTCCTATAGAGCTTGAGGGATTGCTGAGCAAGTAAATTTAGGCTGTGAACACAAACCATATTCATTGTATGAAGTTACAAAGTGCTCCACACTTTTAGGATTTGCTAACGATTTCAGGGTCTTTTTGCAGCATTGTCAGTCATTGAATCTGAAATTTACATTTTTCAAGAGCAAAAATGTATTTCCATAGTTTATCACTATCTATCACTTTTAGTGTTCCAAAGTTACTATTTTTTATTTGTGTAAAAATTATCACTCATGCCAATATTGCACCTACTGTGCAGCTGCCATCTCAAAACAATAAAGATAAATTGCAAATCAACACTATTCGAGTGCTAGATGGCAGGTAAATATACAATAGGTGCAGCGCTAAGAAATGTCCATAGATCCTTTCTGATCATTTCTTGATGATCATAAAGGATTTATAGACATTTCTTGGCGCTGCAGCTAAAATATATATATATATTTATATTATTAATATAGTTGTTTGCCAATATTGTGCCGGCTACTTGTCTGTTAGTATGTTAGTACTTTTTTTTAGCTTTAGCATTATTTAGTGCAACAGGCATCCATTTCTAGTTTTAGTAAATATAAATGCTACCACCAATAATATAAATTAATATGAATACGGTTCTCCATTCAAAAGTATTGTAATATCTGTGTGTATTGTTCCACCGTTAAAGTAGACCGTCCATAGAAGAGTGAAACGCTTGTGTCTTGACACCAGAAATCGCCCCTTGGCGTGCTGTATTGCCACATGCTCATGTACGGTGCCTTGAGAAAGTATTCATACCTCCTTATAAAATTTTCCACATTTTGTCATGTTGGAACCAAAAACATAAATGTGTTTAATTGGGATTTTATATGATGGACCAACACAAAGTGGTACATAATTGTGAAGTAGAAGGAAAATGGTTTTCCACATTTTTTGCAAATAAGTATTTTAAAAAGTGTGGCGTGCATTTGTATTTAGCCCCTTTAGGGCTCTTTCACACGGAGCGGACCGTTTCTGGGTCCGCTCCGTGTGTCCGCCAAAGCTCAGCGGGGATTCCCGCTGAGCTGTCGGCGGATAGGTTGGTCTCCGCACACAGTGCAGAGACCGCCCTGTCTCTGCTCTCCCTTATGGGGGATCGGATGCAGACGGACCGTCTGTCCGTCTGCATCCGATCCGTTCCGCCGAACGGAAGAAAAATAGGGTTTCTTCCGTTCGGAAAACCGGATCCCGACTGACGCGGACGCTAGCGGATGCTCCATCCGCTAACGGACGCGATCCCATAGGGATTCATTACAAGTCTGTTAACGGACTTGTAATGAGCGGACGAACGGTCCGCTAGTGTGAAAGGACCCTTACTATGATACTCCTAACTAAAATCTAGTGGAATCAATTGCCTTTTCGAAGTCCCCTAATTAGTGAGTCCACCTGTGTGTGTTAATCTCTATAAATACAGCTGTTCTATGAAGCCCTCAGATTTGTTAGAGAACCTTAGTGAACAAACGGCATCATAATGGCCAAGAAACGCATCAGACAGGTTTAAAGCTGCCTGAGAAGAGTGGTTGGACACGTGGACATGGTTCGCAAATGTTTTCGTATACAACTGGATCACCCATGTGCTAGTAATTGGGGGTAATTTTCCTTCTGGTTGGTCAATGGGATTGTACTCATGGTTATAACGGCCATTGCCCAATTTTGCTGGAGTCAGACAGACATGGCATTGTGGCCTGATGTTTGCCTGATCATAAAAAAGGCTCCAGATGAGGAAATTTGTGTGCTGTAGATCTGCTCTTCATGTTTGATGTATAGGGCAATCATTTTGCAATGTGAAATATAAAGTGTGGCGCTGGTGAAAAATATTGACATCCACAAAATTATCATTGGTGAAAAAACCCGGCATAAGGTACTACCCTCATTGCCTAACTGTCCCGTCTTTAGGATAAGACTTGGAATCGACCACAGTGTCACCTGACAGTCGCAATGTATGCTGGAACTTGCAGTTCGAGCAGCAGCCAATCGGACACAGTTATAAACTCATGCCTACCAACAGAGTGGTATGTGGCATGATGTGCGTACGCGGCGTGGTCATCAAAAGGACCGTAAAGCATGCTGGGGCGCGTAGTTCCGAGATATGCAGTACCAGCTGAATCTCTGGGTTTTTGCCATTCAGTGTCTCCATACATGTGGAGAAAGCATTACAGAACCTCACGTGACCGCAACACCTAGGGGCAAGGAATGCTGGGGCACGTAGTCCCGAAATATGCTCATAAGGCTTCTAATCGGAGCCACGTTTACCAGCCCACTCCTTCTGCACCTGATGCGGAGTCTAATAGGAAAAATAATTTTACAATGTCTCTGGATAACATCCAATTTTTTTTTTATTTTAACAAATTCTGGCATTCACTGTAAAATGACTGTGAAGACAAAAGGGGCTTTCAAAATTAAGCTAAAATTGGTAGGATTTGTTTTACATAAAGCTGATCTAGTCTGAGCTACCACCCGAGATCATTATTTCAGGCTTGTTTTAGTTTCATTAGTTATATCTATCATCTGAAATGTGCGCCTATTTTTTGGCACTTAGGAAACATTTATTTTGTCTGCAGGCATTTCTTTATGATATCTGTCTGATAAATCACATTAATCCACTAGCTCATTTGTTCTGTAACATGATTATTAGAGTATACAAATCTTACATTTCAAGCAACCTTGCATGTGTTGAGATTTTTTTATTTTTTTTTATCTGTATTATAATGACATTAATATATTATGTTCCCTGTAACTTTTTAATTGGTACATTATCATAGTGGAACATATGGCAAAAACTGATTTGTGTGGCTGTTAGTGCTTTCTTATCTCACTTGGGTAATAATTTCAGCTGTTTCTCAGTCAGCGCAGGTATTTTCAGGTCAGAAGACATTTAGTCATAATTGGCTTGATTTGATGAAAAGTTGCTTATATTTAACTCCCCAAGCTTTTTTTTTTTTTTTTTTTTTTTTTTTTTTTTTTTTTTTTTTGGGCCTTTGCATCTTTTTCAACCAAATTTGTCCCTTTTTTTTTATGGTTTCTATATATATTAAATAAATAAAAAATAAATATAAATATATATATATATATATATATATATATATATATATATATATATATATATATACACACACACACACACACATATATATATATATATACACATTATATATATATATATCTTCGCCAATCCTTATATTAACATTTCTCAGCAAAATGCCTGTGCTAACAATACAGTGATAAATGTCCTCAAGCTGGTCTACCATCTGGTAACCTTCCCAGTCACTAGGGATTTGCCGAATGTACCTGTGGTCAGTTATTGGCAGATTTGGTGAGCATTACATGTCAAATTCAAAATCTATTAAGGTCCGTAAGAGCCCAATGTTAAACAATAATGGCCATTTTCTAGGCCAATAGGAAAGTGATTGTCAAACAAATGATGTGGATCTAGGCACTGCCCGGGAAAACATGCAACAAAGCGTGTGTGTGTGTGTGTGTGTGTGTGTGTGTGTGTGTGTGTGTGTGTATGTATATATATATATATATATATATATATATATATATATATATATATATATATATATATATATATATATATATATATATATATATATATATATATATATATATATATATATATATATATATAATCAAATTTCTATTTGTTGGAGTACAGCCATTTTGTCGTGTTTCTGTGATATAAAAAAAAAAAAATGGACCAAGATCAATAATTTTGCAACTTTTTCCACCTTTTTAATGTGACCTATAAACTGTACAGCTCAATTGAAAAACAAATATTTTAGGGTGAGGGAGGAAGTAAAAATAAAAACCTATACTAGTGTGGTTGCATAAGTGTGCACACCCTCTTATAACTGGGGATGTCAAACTCATGTTAAATAGGGGTCAGTACATTTTAAAGTTCCTCTGATTAACCCCAAATAAAGTTCACCTGGTCTTTCCTGACATTTTTTTTAGTCGCATCCTACAGCAAAAGTCATGGTCTGCAGAGAGCTTCTAAATCATCAGAGGGCTCTCATTGTTAAAAGGTACCAGTCAGAAGAAGGGTACAAAAGAATTTCCAAGGCATTAGATATACCATGGAACACCAGTGAAGACAGTCATCAAGTGGAGAAAATATTTTGGTGGTATTTGATCACCACTAAGTTTTTGTTTTTTTTGCGCTGTAAACAAAGGCCAATTTTGCTATAAAACCTATCCAATAAAAAAAACCGAACGAACGTCATAGCGTCTGCAAGCTATGGTGTATATATTTATGGAATTTTTTTTTTTTTTTTTTTTTTTTTTTTATACTAGTAATGGCGGGCATCAAACTATTAGCGGGTCTGCGATATTGCGGAGAACAATTGGGCACTAATTGACACTTTTTTGACCAGGGTGGATTTGATTTAAATCACTAGTAAAAAGTGTTGATTTAAATCAGAATTTTTAAACAACTGCTGTCATCTCTGTCACGCTGCGGCTCCTCCTCTGTCCCCCTGTTTACTCACCGTTGGTCCCATTCATTGGTGATGCGGCAGTGAACACAACAAGGTGAGGGATGTTGGGTCAGCAGGTGAGTGGATGCCCACTAACAGGCGCTGCCATGATGGATCTGAAATGACAGGTGCTCTTTAAATGTAAGGACTTATTCTTGCTGATAGTTAGAATGTTTATTTGCAAACAAAATTAAAAGGGTTGTAAAGGATAGATTATATATATATATATATATATATATATATATATATATATATATATATATATATATATATATATATATATATATATATATATATATATATATATATATATATATATATATATATATATATATATATATATATATATATATTTTCTCCACTGTGCAGCTCGAACCTGGTCTTCTGGGGTCCCTCTGTGGCTGTCTCGGCTCCTTTCCACAAGATCTAACCCCCTTCATGGGATCTCTCTCCCATGGGGGTTACTTCTTACAGGCGCGCTCCCGTGATACAGCCGGCAGCTATAGCCGCTCACTGTATCGCTTGGCCCCGCCACATCATTGGATATGATTGACAGCAGCGCGAGCCAATGGCTGCCATCAATCCATCCACTCTAGCCAATCAACGGCCAGACTGAGCGGAGAAGAGGTAGTCGGGGATGAGCACAGTAGGTAAACGGCTCGGGTAAGTATAACGGGGGCCGTAACTGTCATGTTTTTTCACCTTAATGCATTAGGGTGAAAAAACATGAACATTTACAACCCCCTTTTAAGGCTTCTTATTTAGAATAATAAGCTGTCAAATTAGTAAAACGGCGATATCAAAACAGATTCAATTCTACAGTTTGTAGTGTACATAGATTTTCAAAACTGTGGGATAAAATAATATTCCTGAACTTTATTTCATCTCATCTCATGGTTACTGTGAAATTGTGTGAATGCATCAATGCATCAATGCATCTCAGCTTGCAGAGCTTGAATGAATGAGTTTGCCAAAAATTTCAATATTACAGAATATACAGCCTCATGCTACAGAACTAAGCTCCATTTCATGCTGAATAAACTACATTTTTTTTAATGTATCTTCAATAGAAAACGATCTATCTTTTAGAAGGATTTTTATTTTAAAAAAAATTATATTGGACTTTTTGTTGATATTATGTTTTTTTTTTTTTTTTTTTCCCATCATTGATTTTTTATCCACCCTGCATTTGACACTTTGCGGGAACCAGTGACAATAATACAGTGATTTAGTGTGCTAGAAATATGCACTGTCGCTGTACTAATGACTGCTTTTACTAGGGAAAGAGATGGATTTTATTTTCCGATTCGCAGAGACACAAAATGTATCCCCTACCCCCTGTCAGAACAGGCCTTGTTTACATAGACACCCTCAGATCGACTTCTGCTGTTATTTATTATAGCAGGTGTGCCCCCTGTAGGCAGCCGTGCAAATTCATGGTCCTACACAGGAGGGCCGCCCTGTCTTCTATAGGGTGGTTAAGATGCAGGCAGTGTTCAAATGTTTTGCATAGCTGCAGCTAGAGATGCGGAGAATAGTTATTTTTATATATATTTTTTTTCTCTTTTTGTAACAAAAACAGTCAAGGGCATCATTTTAATAAAGCCAGAAAATTTGTTGGCCCCACCCACCCACTCACTCATATGGCCATTTTAGTGTGAACAAGGAGCAGGTAAGTAATGTGTAGAACGTGGATGGAAAAAAGCGAAGGAAAATAAAGCCTACTGGCCAGGATAAAGTTGGGTATGAGGTGTACTGAATGTATAGTGGTGCATTGTGGGGTGTATTTAGGGTGCATAGCAGGGAAGCCTCTGCGTACACTGTGCTATACATGACATTCTTCAGACTGTCTTATACTGTAAAATGTGTTGTACATTACATATTCCTCACCACTTAATACTGATTGTTGTGCTCTGTTTTCTTTTTCCATAACAATAATTATCACAGTATTGTCATATTAGTGGAGGAGAGTTATTCATACCACTCTGACTACTGAATTCCACCTGGCTTAACCAACAGTCATGCTTTTGCTAGTACAGTATATAACTATAATCCTGAATGCAGTCCGATGCTTTTAGGTGTTCTTAAAATTTGACAGCTGAGTGTTTTTATGTGTCTGGTATAATATGGTCTCCTTGCTCAACAGTAAACGGTGCTGGCCTAGCTATGGCAACAATGGATATTATAAAACTTCATGGCGGAACTCCAGCAAACTTCTTAGATGTTGGTGGTGGAGCTACGGTTCAGCAAGTAACAGAAGCTTTTAGGCTCATCACTTCTGACCACAAGGTAAATGCCTTGCTCTGAAATATGCAGCAGTGTTTTGTGTGTTCTACTTATCTGCATGGAAGACTGTGTGCACGTAGCAGGTTTGAATGACTTGGGTCTTGCCGTTAACTTTCATTATAGTGGTAAAATTTCATGCAACATTGTTGATCTCCTGTTCTGTTGTCTGGGGTTTAATAATTCCAGATTGTAAGAGACCGTCATATTGCAGTTTAAATAGAGCTTGAAGCAATTTGCACAAAACGGAGAGCTTGCTTTCTGTGTTCAGCCCAGTGGGATATGTAGTATTGAGCTGGACATTCTATTTCACACCTACATATGATTTTAGAAGTGATAGCTCCCTAATGTCTCTAGTTTACTATGTGCATCTTGCAGACAAGTGTGAACATAGACAAAATAATCACACAGAATGATGACATCACTAAGGAATTCCATCTACTATAAAGAAACCCTATTGCATCGCTCATGCAAAAAAAATAAAGGAAGCCTTAAAATTCCTAGTAGCTGTATAAGATATTTAGTAGATTAAAGTGGTTCTAAAAGCTTCAAGTGGAGTTTCCATCCCAAATTTTTTTTTTCATTATTGTGCTCATTAGACCTAAAAAAGAAACATTTTTTTAATTTTTTTTACTCATCTGGAAATGCCTGTTGCTATGCAGTCCCACAAAATCTGCCTTTGGAATCACCTAGGATTCTGACATCCTCTCCCTCTAATGCTCCTGGGAAATGTGTGTCATAGTTTCCCAGGATGCAGTGCGCTACCCAATTATCACTCCCCATCCAAGACTTCCAGGAAGTAAGTGCTTGTGGGCTTCACAATGCCCACAAGCAAAATGACAACGGTGTGGACATAGTTTATAAAACTATCTTTTTTGAATAACTAACTATGCAGAGCTGCGGCGGATTGTAAAATAGTAAGTGACCGGATTTATATTGTAAAAAGGCATGATGAAAGGACATGCATTTAAAAAATGCTAATTGTGGTTGGAACCCCGCTTTAAGGATTTTTACTTTTATGCATTCTCTCCATTAGGGTAAAAATCTTTCTGTGCTGCAGGATCCTCGTCGGTCCCTCCTTATACTTACCTGAGTCTGATCTCGATCTAGAGCTGTGCCCAAGAGCGGCGGCGGCTCTCTCCCTCCTCACATGGCAGATTTATAGCCGATCAAGTTCTGTGATGAGGTAGCAGAGGCAGGGCCAAGCCACTTTGTGTCTATAGACGCAGGCAGCGTTACTCTGTTTTCAAGCCCACAGGTGTACCACAATAAGGAAGCGGCTTCTAAGGTGATACACCCAGAAGAGGAGGAGCCAGGAGCATTTCAGTGACCAGAGAAGGGGTGGCTTGGGGCTGCTTTGTGTAATTCGTATTGTACAGGGAAGACCAATATAACATGTTTTGTTATTTTAAAAATAAAAAAAAAGTTTTAAAATCACTTTAAACAGGAAATCTGACGATTAATGCAGTAACCTATATCTCCAAGTGGTTTTAGTCCACGGTGGAAGTGAAATCATAATGCCATGGTGTGCATTCATCCATGGCATTTAACCTTACACAAATCATGGTTTTCATCAGTCAAAACAGAGAATTGATAATTTGTTGCTATGAAATGCAGTAATCTGAACTAAGACCATAAAGCCATTTCTGGCACTGCTTTGAATAGGTTGTAATAATATTTTTTTTTCAAAATAAACTTTAACTTGGTATACTTGTGAACTGAGTTAATTCAAAGCTGAACTTCAGGCATCTAAAAACAAATGAAATGCATGCAAGGGAATTGTTTTTCTGGCCAAAGAATTTGTATTTTTCCATCCAGTCGTGATTTACACAGCTCTGCTACAGCACACAGCCTTGTCTGGCAGGAGGGGAGACCTGATTTTTATCTGCTGCAGTTTTAGTAGCACTTTTTCCACTTACTCCTTCCTATCCCTAGCCTGAGACTGAATTGTAAAAACTGAAGCAGCACGATGATGAGCTCCTTTCTCTGTCACTCTATCAGCCTGGTCCGTGGATTACTGCATACCTGATTGGCTGCTTGTGCTACTTCTATCTCAGTTATTATATATGATTAATTACAAAGCTGTATCAATTTGTGTCTTTTTATATCCTCTTGGAGTGCGGCTTTGAATCATTCTAAAGGAAAAGTATGTGTTTTGTTTTTTTCCCCCCATAATCGTACTTGCATAGGTGGATGCAGCATAGGTGGATGCAGCATTGGTCCGATGCTGCAGCTGTCCCCCGGCATCTCTGCACTCAGAACCGAGCCACCGAACACCGCTGATGGCTCGGTTCTATCGGCTCCTGTCTGTCAATCAGCAGCTCTCATTCTCTGCTCCCTCCTCGCTCACTGGACCTCTAAGCTGTAGAGGGGCAGGGAGCGGCCGTCTCAGCGGCTCCAGAGAGGCTGAGACTGCCATCAGTCCAGGCACCTGGCGGATCCAGACTTCCAAAGTCGGGATGACGCAGTGCCTGGACTGATCTGTGTGATGTCACCAGAGTGGAATTCAGTCCGCGCTCTCTGAAAATGGTCACAGGAGTACAAAACGAATTGCACTCCTGTGACCCTTGGGAGAAGTCCAGCCAAACGAGCTCAGGCTGCACTTCTTTTAATTATGTATACATGCAGATGGTTGATTTTATGAATCTCAGCAATAGGTATTTTTGTTACACAAAGGCTGTTGTGCAGGTGTAGCAGTCTGAGCAGGTTTGTAAACATTTAGAAACAAAAGTTCCACATGGGAGAAGCATATTTGAAACAATGTAATTGACAAGCCTCATGCACACAGGACGTTAAAAAAAAACAAAAAAAAAAACACGGCAGTGCAGCTGCCGGGAAAAAACTGTTGGCCGCATTTTTGAATTTTTTTCTTTTTTTTTTTTTATGGCCTTTTTTTTGTGTTGCCGTTTTTTTAGCTTTTTTTTCAGTAAATAAACTCCCTATAATGTAAAAACGCTAACAGCTTGGTGAACACGGTTAGTGTTTAGGTGCGTTTTTGGGTATTCTTTTTTTAATGCTCATTTTTAGTGCTCCTGGACGCACAGGCTGGCGTTTTTTTTCTACTGCCTTTAAACTCTTATGACTCCAAACGCCTGACAGTTTGTGCGCATGGACGAATAGGCTAACAAGGGGTGTTTAGAGGCAGTTAAAAAAAATATAAGGGGCAGATGCCCCTAACAGCAGCTGTAAAAATGTCCTGTGTGCATGAGCCATTATAATAGTAATGGATAAGCATTTATAATCTATAAATTACTTTATAGTGTAAAATATTTTCAGTTTATTGTTTGAATCTCTTTTTTCTTGCTTTTGTAGGTTTATCTGCCTCTGAATTAGACCAATGTAATCTAACTTTAAACCTATTTCTCTTTGTAGGTGCTGGCTATAATGGTTAACATTTTTGGTGGTATTATGAGATGTGATGTAATTGCACAAGGCATCATAATGGCTGTAAAGGATTTGGAACTCAGGATACCCATTGTAGTGCGTTTACAAGGTAACCTAATTTATTCAAGCCCCTTGGCTCTTCTTTGCTTTTGTTCTCCTGAGGACAAACACATTTTACATTCCCAAGAATCTCACTTTTGTCCTTTTTATTTCTTATTACATTGTTTGAGCAGATGTAAGGTGCAGCTTTATAAATTGGTAAATGCACAAAAAAGAACTTGCTGCGACACTTTGTAATTGCTGTGAATTTTTTTTTAAAGTGTTTTTATTTTTTTATTTTTTTGCCATGTATTTCTGGGCTTTTATTACAGGATTTTCTATTCTGCATTCCATAGGCTAGGTAGGCTGGAAACCAATTTATTTATAAAAAAAAAAAGGACTGTGGCAGTAAAAGCAGAAAGATTCATTACAAAGGGTGTACAGTTGGAGGATAAAGAAACATCAGCTCACAAGTCGGGTGCAAGAATGTGTGTGTCCTGTGTGTGAAGATGAGCTACCTTTTTTAGATCTGTAAAGACACTGTAAACTAGGGTTATTTTTCAAAACAGTAATTACAATAAAAAAATAGGGCAACCTGTCACTGAGGATGTTGTATACATTTAAGACTACAGTCACATTGGCCTCTTGCATTTTGGTTTATTTAAATGCAGAAGAAATAATCTGGTAATTATAAACAAACTTTTTCTGGGGAAAAAAAAATTGTTTATTACCCACTTCAGCCCTGTAAGGGGTTGTAAACCTGTGTGTGTGTGTGTGTGTGTGTGTGTGTGTGTGTGTGTGTTTTTTTTTTTTTTTTTCACCTTTTATGCATTAAGGTGAAAACTTCTGTCACTGAGCAGCCCCCCGTTTTACTCACCTGAGCCCGTTCGCTCCCACGCCGGAGATGCGCACACCCTCTCTGGCCAGGGTCTCGCTCTTAATTAGATAGATTGAAAGCAGCGCAGCCATTGGCTCCCACTGCTGTCGATCAAATCCAGTGACCCGGGGGCGGGGCAGAGTCTGGCTTTCTGTGTCTATGGACGCAAAAGCTGGACTCAGGAGCATGCCCGTACGGTTATCCCCAGGAAGAGCGCTTCTCCTAGGTGGTTTTCCAATGCGGGGAGGAGCTACAAGTGCCGCTGAGGGAGCCCAGAAGAGGAGGATAGGGCCACTCTGTGCAAAACGAACTGCAGTGGAGGCAGGTTTGTTATAAAAAAAAAAAAAGAGGGTTTAGTAACCCTTTAATGCCATTCATTTCTTTAAAAGGCGGTCCCTGGTCAGTCTTGGTGTTTTCTCCGTCCGGAGGAGACATGTTGGCCTAAAAGGGGCTCCATCTCCCAAGGGGTGACCAGGACAGGGGTCTTGCAGGTGCACCATAGCACAGGCAGTGTGGACTGGAGTGGTGCCTCTGAACGCCGGGGGGGGGGGTCAGTGAACCTTTACTGGAGCTATTGTACTGGCGTGGAGGAGGACTGGTATGTGGCCACGGGGCAGCCCTCCTTGGCAGCGGACAGGAGGTGCCCCAGATTTCAGCCCACTCTGAGCCCAGGCGCGGGGCGTCACTTCCAGGGGCAGACAACGTCATCAGCATGCGTTGGGGAAGCTGGTCCAGCCCCCTTAAAGACGCAGAGAGCAGGAATGGCCTGCTGGTTCCCCTTTTTTTGGCGTGGACGTGGCTGCAGGAGTCAGCGATTCGTCACAAATTTTTCAGGATGCAGATGAACTTTCATCTGCCCAGGCTCCCATGGACGCAGGCACCAGCGGATGACCTTTTGTCTATATAGGGAACAGCAGGCTAGTTGGTGGTGGTCTCTAGCAGGCTGGGGCACTACAGGGGCTTCAAGTGTCACTGGGTGTGCACGCTGTAATGGCTAAGTAAATGTTGATGCTTTTTTTTTTTTTTTTTTCTCACCGCCATGGACCCCTGTGTTTTATGTTTTGCCAGGCAAAGCCCTCTAAAGACCCAAAGCCCACTCCCAGGAAGCGCTGTGCAAAATGTGCTACAAAGATGCCCTTGGGATACACAGAACCGCTATGTTAGGTTTGCATAGAAAGACTATTTAAATAGTCTGTTACAATTTACACACACTTTTTTGGGATCCTTTTTCCCTTGTCGTCCATGGACGGACACAGCCTCTTCAATTCTTAACAAGTGGGTTATGTCCCCTGTTTACAGGAGAGGACTAGGCAGAAACATGTTGGCTATTCATATACATGTCATTTAAACAGAGTTGAACAGCCCCGCCCAGGGGGCGCTCCCTCCGGACATAACCCTCCTCCCTGCAGCATGCAGCCTCAGTTTTGTTCTGCCTAGCAAAGGAGAAGGACCCTTCGGCCCAGCGCCCTGAGGAAAAGATTTTATTTTTATTTTGTCTTTTTGACTTCTATCAACTGTCGGCTGGATATTATAGATCCTTGTAGTCTTCTCAGTTTGGCCAGTGAGCATGAGCACACCTTTGCAAAGAGGCTGGGTCTGCCACGACATGCCCCATGACTCCTGGGGTGGCCAGTGAGCTTTGCTCCGAGGTCCGCACATGCTTGGGCTGTGGTGTTGTCTCAATCACAATGGACCGGGCCGACGGCTACCTCCATTGCGGTTGTACGCCTGTCTGGAATACGTCAGTGAGTGGTCACGTGGACGGGTAACTACAGTCCCTCCCTCTTAGGTGGGGTGGTACGGCTGAGCATTCCTGGGGTTTTGGTATCCTCTCTTCCCTACTCCTTTTTATCCTCTGCTGTTTTACAGTGGGGATCGAAAGTTTGGGCACCCCAGGTAAAAAATTTTATTAATGTGCATAACGAAGCCAAGAAAAGATGGAAAAATCTCCAAAAGGCATTAAATTACAGATTAGACATGCTTATAATATGTAAAAAAAAAGTTAAATTTTATTTCCATCATTTACACTTTCAAAATTACAGAAAACAAAAAATGGCGTCTGCAAAAGTTTGGACACCCAGTATCTGGTCCTTCTTCCCCAAGCATGACAGAGGCGGCAGCTGTTCCTGCACTTACAATAGACTCTTTGTCGGCAGTCCTGGAGACATTTGTTGCCAGGGTGGAAGCGGAATGCGGAGGTAAGGGGGGTAAAAAACGCCCCCTCCCTTCACTATCCGCTGGGGGAATGTTCAGATTCAGACCAGGACCCGGCTGCGGCTCAGGTACCTGGTTCTTTTTTGTCTGAAGAAGTGGACCAGAACCTTCCTTGTAAGGAAGACACTTTAACTGGGTCGGGGAATGATAAGGCACTTGTCAGGGAGCTTATCAATGCTGTAAGGGACTCCCTTCAGCTAGATAGTGCAGCTGAGGTATCCACTGAGGGCTTGGTCTCCTTTGGATCACACAAATCAGACCGCTCTGTTAAGGTTTTTCCTTATGTGCCCTTCTTTGATAGATTCATTGATGCGGAATGGGAAAAGCCACAGGACACCTTTGACACATTTTTGGGAGCATTGGCATTTTTATAGCGATCAGTGCAATAAAAATGCATTGATTACTGTAAAAATGCCACTGGCAGGGAAGGGGTTAACACTAGGGGGCGAGGAAGGGGTTAATTATGTTCCCTAGGTGTGTTCTAACTGAAGGGGGGGGTGGACTCGCTAGGGGAAATTACTGATCGCTGTTCATACATTGTATTGTCATTTCTCCCCCTGACAAGACCAGGAGCTGTGTGTTTACACACACAGCTCCCAGTTCTCGCGCTCTACCGAGCGATCGCGGGTGCCCGACGGTGATCGCGCCTGCCGGGCACGCGCGTCGACACCAGGGGCGAGCAGGTGGTGCGTGCGCGTCCCTATTGGCTGCAATGCAAAGTGACGTATAGCTACGTGATTTCGTGCAGCCGAGCCGACCTGCCGCCGTATAACTGCGGCGGCTGGTCGGCTAGTGGTTAATGGGATAATAATGAAGCTGGTGATATTGATGTAGTTATGCCAAATGTATTTTTAAAGGCCTTTGTTTTGTACGATCTGAAAATCGCATATCGACGCTCGCCAGACTTCAACTAACACAAAATTAGTAGAAGGGGCCCAAGGGGTGGCGCTTGAGAAATTTACTTCCTCTTTATACACTCGTACTACGTTTTGTGCTTATCAAACGACAATTTGCGGATAGTTGGTATGCTAGATAAAATCCTGCACACATGCTTTTGAAAAAAAAATCAGACACTTGGTTGTACAACAATTAAATCGTGTTTGGATTTGGTTTCCCATAATATGATAATACCATTGCAGAGCCAAGGGATAGTGGGCAGAAGCCTAATCCTCAACTTTTCATGTGGTCGTGGAGAACAGTGAATAGAACCTTGCCCAACACCATGTACTACACTGTTACATATTCTCTACAATGTTCTAAGCAAGCATTTGTAAGTGTATTAGTTCCACTCACCGTTGCTTTTACCCCCTTTTTCTTTAGGTACAAGGGTCGATGATGCTAAAGCACTTATAACTGCCAGTGGACTGAAAATCCTTGCATGTGATGATCTGGATGAAGCTGCAAAAATGGCAAGTATAAAATGTGTCTGATCCAAACCTATTAAATTGATTAGGAGTTATTTTGTTTTCTGCAATGGCTCGTAAATAGTTATTTTTCTTCTATTAAAAATTATTTGTAAATATCATCATCTGTTCTTTAGTTGTCAAAGAAGAACATATGTTTCAATTAGTATGCTGAATGCTAACCAACTATAATTTTCTTCTACTGACCCCAAAAGAACAGATGCAGGATTAAATGCAAATGCTAGCCTAATTGAGTGAATACCATGTAATTCAGGCTGGCTTGGCACATATTTTATGATAGATTTTCAGTTTCCATTGAATTGTGTGCATTTTATTTTATTTTTTAAGGCCATATACCTGAATACTTTTACATTTATGGTTTTCCTATTTTAAATTCATTTACATTAGACTACTAGCAAATGTTCTCTAACAAATCATTTGTTTTACAGTACATTTTAATAGCCAAGCTACTAAACCCTACTGATCTCTTCAGTTTACTCATATTAAGCCAGGCACGTGTTCAATATGCATGCTCTATCCTAGTACAATGAGACTGAATACATTTAAGGCTTTTTGTTTTCAATTCTCACTTTTATTTTATCCAAGTGGTCCACACATCTCATTAAATTCAAACCAGGCACAACATATTATTCACAGAGTTTTCAAGGTAACTTAGAATACAGCTATTAGACATGATGACATTCAGCTATTCAGGATGATTTGTAATCCTCTGAGTTTTTTTTACACTATAGGAAATGCAATAACAGGTTAAAAGTAAGTGGATAATAGTAATATGTGTTTTAAAGAAACAAAATAAAATTCAATCAATTCTATACACCTTTTAAAAAAATAGTAAACCTACTATATATGCCTTTTTAAAGTGTTCTTTCACCTTTGCATGAAAACGTACTATGCAATAATGGTGCCCCAGTCATTTTCAAAGCATTGATCAAAAAAATAAAGAATTAGGCTTAGGGGCAGATCCACGAAGAAGTTACGACAGCGTATCTATTGATATGCCGTTTAACTTCTATTTTGCTCTGGCGTATCTTTGTTTTGTATCCACAAAACAAGATACGCCTGAAGCTGGGCTAGATCTGACTGGCGTACGTCTTAGTACGCCGTCGGATCTAAGGAGCATAGTTACGCTGGCCGCTAGGTGGCGCTTCCGTCGAATTCCGCGGCCAGTATGCAAATTGGCTAGATAAGCGAATCCACAAACGTACGTCCGGCACATTTTTTTTTACGTCATTTTTGTAAGGCTTTTTTTGGCGTAAAGTTACCCTGCTATATAAGGCGTACTCAATGTTAAGTATGGACGTTGGCAGAGTTACGCTACGCCGCCGTAACTTTAGAGGCAAGTGCTTTGTGAATACAGCACTTGCCTCTCAAATTTGCGGCGGCGTAGCGTTAATACGATACGATACACCTGCCGAAAATTACGATCCGCTACATGGATCTGGCCCTTAGTTTTTAAAGGATATTCTTGTAGGCCATGGGTGGCTTCTATTAAGGCTGGCCAGAAAACTTCTATGGAAAGAGATCCACCATAGAATCTAGGACATGAAACTGATCGCCTCACCAGCATCAAAGGTGCTCCCCAGAATCTAAAAAAAAAAAAGAGTGTTCTTCCTTTGACAATTAACATTTCTAGATGTTCCCTATAAGAAAGCAAATCACTTTCTGAGCTTAGGTTCACTTTATAAGCCTGTATTGGTGTCATATTTATATTGCTGTTTTACATTGGGTAAAATACCCATGGAACAGTCTGTGACGTGAATGGGTTACTGGTTTTTAAATTGATCTGTGTCTGCCTCAATAAAAGGATGCCTTTTTTTTCTTCTAAACATAGTGCCACTGGAAACTCTGTATGGGCTCCCTGTGGTGCAAACATGAGCAAAGAGTAGGAAGTCCAAAACCTTACTTTTTCAAAGGACACAAAAACTATTGAAGTGTATTTTAAAGTGATTTTTAAAAGTCTTGCAGTCATGCAGAGGTCAATATATTCCCATTTCTAACAATCTTGGGTACGTGGTAAAAGAGCTGTGCTTTCCTATAGGTTTAGATATACAGTTAGGTCCATATATATTTGGCTCTGTATGCCACCAGAATAAAATTGTAAAATGAAGCAATCCAAATAAATTTGAAGTGCAGACGTTCAGCTTTTAATTTAAGGGGTTAAATATAAAAATCTCATACAAATTTTAGGAACTGCAACCATTTTTATACAGACAAATTAATATAATCATAAATAAAATGTTAATTTTTTTTTATATTCTGTTGAGAATCCTTTACTGACAATGACTGCCTGAAGTCTGCAATAGGGCTGGGAAAAAAAATCGATTCGATTTTAAAAATCGCGTTTGTTAGGTCAAATCGATTTTTTGTTAGATTTTCTATATTTTTTTTCTCCAAGACCGGCGCTGACAGAAATTGACGTGTGCTGTATATAAATATTTTATTGGCACTTGGTTTTTGTTCCATTATCAATATGATTTTTTTTTTTTTGTACATTTTCTTATGCCTTCCAGTCTTCTGCTGTGACCTCAGCATTTCCATTTAATATATTACCCTGTTCAAAACCTGTAAGAGAGTTCATAAACTAGAGATGCACCGAAATTTCTGTGGCCAAAACAGAAAATTGTGTTTTTTGTCATTTTGCCGATAATGTAAAGGTGCTGATAATGGTGCCAAAAATGCATTGCATTGCATTTTGACGCAATGTTTATTTGCTTTTTGTGTGTTGTTTTTTTGTAGGTCATTTGACTCAAACGCATCAAAAATGTAACACGGTGCCTTTTTTATTGATGCGTTCTTGCTGCGTATTCAATGCATTTCAACAGGGAGGTGCATTAACCACTTAACCCCCCGACCATATTGCTGGTCAAAGACCAGAGCACTTTTTGCGATTCGGCACTGCGTCGCTTTAACTGACAATTGCATGGTCATGTGACGTGGCTCCCAAACAAAATTGGCGTCCTTTTTTACCCAAAAATAGAGCTTTCTTTTGGTGGTATTTGATCACCTCTGCGGTTTTTAGTTTTTGCGCTATAAACATAAATAGAGCGTCAATTTTGAAAAAAACGAATATTTTTTGCTATATTAAATATCCCCCAAAAATATATAAAAAAAAAAAAATAAATTTTCATCCAGATTAGTCTACATATTTTTCATAAAAAAAAATCGCAATAAACGTTTATTGATTGGTTTGCGCAAAAGTTATAGCGTTTACAAAATAGAGGGTAGTTTTATGGCATTTTTATAAAAAAAAAAATTCCGGTACTGCGACATTATGGCAAACACTTTTGACACATTTTTGGGACCATTGGCATTTTTATAGCGATCAGTGCTATAAAAATGCATTGGATTACTATAAAAATGCGACTGGCAGGGAAGGGGTTAACACTAGGGGGCGGGGAAGGGGTTAGGTATGTTCCCTGGGTGTGTTCTAACTGTAGGGGGGGGTGGACTCACTAGGGGAAATGACTGATTGCTGTTCATACATTGTATGAACAGACGGTCAGGCATTTCTCCCCCTGACAGGACCGGGAGCTGTGTGTTTACACACACAGCTCCCGGTCCTCGCTCTGTAACGAGCGATCGCGGGTGCCCGGCGGTGATCGCACCCGCCGGGCATGCACGTCTGGGTCAGGGACGAGCGGGGGGCACGCGCCCCTAGTGGCCGCTTTGCAAAGGTGACGTATAGCTACGTGCTCTCGCGCAGGGGAGCCGACCTGCCGCCGTGTAACTGCGGTGGCTGGTCGGCAAGTAGTTAAAGACATACATAGAATTTAAAGGGATGAATTTTTCTTGAGCTTTTCTTGCACTAAAGGTGCCAATAGTGTCTGACAATAATATATCATATTCACTTAAATTCATGTCTTCATAGCCTTGATAAAGGTAAACTTGCGTATCTTTATGGATATGTTGGATGGTTAAGTTGCACCTATCCGCTGTTCATACTAGCATATGACGTCGAAACGGGTACAACCATAAAACTATCTTTAAACTTGAGTGTAGCCCATCGCCTGTCCTGTTTGATTATGATCTAAACTGCATGTATGTGTTACATCAAATGTATGTTATTTAATGTGTGTGTTTTTTTGTTTTTTTTCTGTAGGTTGTCAAACTCTCAGAAATTGTAACCTTGGCGAAACTAGCGCAAGTGGATGTCAAATTTCAGTTGCCTATCTAATGGTGCACCAGCAATTTACTGAGTTGGAAAATTTGTGTTTTTTTTTTTTTTCTTGTCTAGGTTTTAATTAAATGCTTGAATCTATTTTGAAAGTGGTTTGTATTTAAACTGAGTTGCTGCTTTAGAAATCATTGTCATGACATATGTATAGGCAGTATTTTTACATTTTGGTATTTTTCATTATAACCAGTGTCCACTCACCAGTTACCAATCCTATAGCTAGCATGTGAGTTGCTTCTTCCCAAACCAGTGTTTGGTTACTGTTCACAAGTTTGTCTGCTCAAATAATAGTCAAAATTCATGTACAGGATTTTTGCATTTCTGGTTCTTGCTCTTCCAATGAGCTTTGTTTAGGCTTTATTTTTTAGACACGAATATTTGTAAGTAGCATTCAGTCAGGTTAGTAATTCTAATCTGCACTACAAAAAAAGGTCACCTGAAGCCTTGTTGTGGGCAACATCACCTCTACTCCTCTAAATATGATTTGGATGCTATAGGCAACAATCCCACCACTGATCTTTTCTTCCGATTTACCCTACTATGCTATCACAGAACATGGTGTCTTCGGAATTAAAGAAGTTCTTTTTTCTTTGGAATGTTAGTACTACTCTGCGAGGAACAACTTTAGTTCTGCTGTAGGTTTGCTTGAAGCACTTCCTCTCTGTAGTGATAATGTATATACATATTAAAATCTTTATGATCCCATGCTTGTTCGTTACTTCCACTTTTGTGCATTAACCCATGTCTGGCAAATGGCCAGGTAACATTATGTACACATTTTCAAATAAAGCCAAAGTCAAGATTCCATCAATGCACAATGTGAGCCTTGTAAATTTGTTATTTTTCTTGATGCTGAAGCAATGTAACAACAATCCTAATTCTTGCACTGTAAAGTAAAACCATGTGTAGAAGAATCAATTTCCTTGTCTCAATCATTACATGGTTCCGAAGAATATATACGGTATTACATACCTACACATATACAGTATACATTAAACTGGTGCTTTTTCTTCCCCTGCTACTTGCATATTCAGTACTATGCACATGTTTTTGACAGGTGTGAAGAAATGCTGTAAAGTAAGAATGCTAAATGCTTTCAAAAATATAAATTGTAATTGTTTATTTTTTACCATGTTGAACAAACAGAAGAAAAATCTACCGTAATTCAAATCAATATTTGATGTGACTATCCTTTTGGCTTCAAACAAGCGTCAATTCTTCTAGCTACTCACAGCTCTTGTGCACACAGTTTTTGAAGGAACTCAGTGGGTTGTTCCAAACAACTTTGGGAACTATCCACAGATCTTCTGTGGATGTAGGCTTCCTCACATCCATCTGTCTCTTCATATAATCCCAGACACGACTCTATGATGTAGAGATCAGGGCTCTGTGGGGCCAAATCATGACTTCCAGGACTCATTTTTGTTCTTTTAACAGAAGATGGTTCTTAATGACACTGTCTGTATGTTTGGGGGTATTGTCCTGCAGGATAAATTTGGGGCCAATCACATGCTTCCCTGATGGTATGGCATGATGGATAAATATCTGCATTTAGATGTACAAATAAATGTGTGCTGTGGGGGTGAACACTAGAAATAAAAAAATTAAGGTAATTTCCATATTGGTGCCTTTTATCAGTGTGCTCTTCATTCCTGACAGTGGGTTTAAGCCAGGAGTAGATAACTGGCTGGCTGTATTGCAAGTATACAAGTCTTAGACCCCTTTCACACTGAGGCATTTTTCAGGGGCATTTGGGCTAAAAATAGCACATGTAAAGCGCCTGAAAAAACGGCCCACCTCCAGTCTCGGTGTGTGAAAGCCAGAGTGCTCTCACACTGAGGTGATGCTCTGGCAGGATGTTAAAATAACTCTTGAAAGCGGCATCTTTGCAGCAGTTAATACACTGCTACTACCCATTAAAATGAATGGGCAGCGTGGCTGAACTGCTGGCAAAGCGCCGCTTTGTGGGTGGTTTTAACCCTTTTTTGGTCGCTGGAGGGGGGGGGGGGGGGGTTAAAAGCGTTAGCGTTGGAATACCTCCACAAAAATTACGGTAAAGCTCCGCTTTGACACTGCTCGGGCCCCAGTGTGAAAGCGGCCTTAAAGAGGAAGTAAACCCTGATGGCTTTTACTTGCTCTTTGTTTCCCTGCAAAGGGAAAGCTTAATGGGCTACTATGCATTGCACGTGCCGGAAATGAAACTGTTTTATGGATGCGTTTACGTCCTCTTTAAGAACTGGGGTATGTAAACTTTTGATCAGGGTCATTTGGGTAGTTTCTGCCATCATTATGATTTAAAAAAATAAACAAAGTTGATATGATTAGTGTTTGGCTGAAGCCATTTATTATCAGAGTGGAAGAAAAGTTTTTGTGTTATTAATTGTAACGGTCACCACCGTTTACGACCTTCCATCCCATCCAAGACAGCTTATCGACACTCCACAATCAGGCAAACGAACACGACCGCTAATAATCCCCCCCAGAAACGAGACACACAGCTCTTGTTTGAGGTTCAAAACAGGGAATGAATCTTTATTTTCTGCACATGGTAACACATTCCTCTTCAAAATACATCCCTCCCACCCTTGGGAAACAGGGTAGGTTAAATTGTCCAATGACAATGGTGATACAGGTCAGGTGTGTTCAAACTTCTCCTTCAGTAAACAGTCTTAGCAGGGGGGGGGGGGGTTGCTGGAGTGATTCCCCCCCTTTCCTCACAGCAAGACGCTGTATAAAAAATATATATATATATTAGCGTTATATATAACTCCCGGGAAAGGGAGTTCCAGAGGATGGGAGGGGCTCTGGAGAAGTCCTGAAGGCGAACATGGGAGGGGGGGTAACAAGGGAGCTAGAGAGCAGGCGTTCCTGGGAGGAGCGGAGGGGATGATTTGGGCGATATCTGCAGATGAGGTTAATGATGTAGATGGGGGGGGGATGTTGTGAGTGGCCTTGTATGTTGTGGTTAGCATTTTGAATTTTATACGGGGGGGGGGGGGGGACACGGATTGGTTAGTGAGGTGTATTGGTCTAGCAGCAGAATTCATAATAGACTGAAGGGAGGATAGCTTACATAAGGATAGGGCTTCACTTCCTGGTCCCTGCTGTTTTCTGGTACCCTTGTGTCTCCCAGAAGACAGGGGGGGGGGGGGGTGCGTCTGATGTGTCTTGGACAGGTATCTGCTCCCCCCCTGAAAGGTGCCAAATGTGACACCGGAGGGGGTGGGGGGGATCCGGACAGCGGAGGTTGCAGTAGTCGAGGTGGGAAATAAAGTGTGAATAATTTGCTTTGTGGTGTCATTGGTCAGGAAGAATCGAATTCATATTCAATTCAACAAATGAAAAAACTGTCGCCTGGTGTGTGCGCCCGCCGCAAGCTCTGTGACGGTGCCCACGGGACCGGCAGCCTCTCTGCCAGTGTCCCGCGATCGTGTCACGGAGCGGCAGATTGGGGAGATGCCTATGTAAAGAAGGCAATTCCCGTTCTGCCTAGTGACAGGACCAGGATCTACTGCTCCCTGTCATCGGGAGCAGTGATTACTGTCGTTTCACTGGTAGCCCAGCCCCCTTACAGTCAAAATCTCTCCCTAGGACACACTTAACCCCTTTATCGCCCCCTGGTGGTTAACATCTTCACTGCCAGTGTCATTTACACAGTAATCTGTGCATTTTTATAGTGCTGATCGCTGTATAAAAGACAGTGGTCCCAAAATAGCGTCAAAAGTGTCCAATGTATCTGTTGCAATATCGCAAGGCATGATAAAATTTGCTGATCGCCACTATTACTACAAAAAAAAATATAAGGTCATAAAACGATCCCCTATTTTATAGACGCTATAACTTTTGCGCAAACCAATCAATATACGCTTATTGCGTTTTTTTTTTTTAGTTTGGGTACAATGTCGCACAACCGCGCAATTGTCAGTTAAAGCGATGCAGTGCTGAATCGCAAAGAGTGGCCCGGTCATTGGGTGGCCAATTCTTCTGATGCTGAAGTGGTTAAACCTTTGTGTAATGTTTGACTGTGTGTTAAAGTGTTATTAAACTGAAAAACAATGATTTGATTGTATTAAAAAAATATATATATATATATATATATATATATATTGCAACTTACCAGTCCTAAGATGTGGTGTCTGCATTTGTTTTTTTCTTTTTAGTTTATTTTTTGCTTTGCCACCTGTTGGTCTGGCCAATAAAGCATTTTCCTGTTTTAGGGTCTTTCCACTTTGGATGGGGAAGCAATGGAGTCACCCTTGGAGAGTAGCATTGTCAGCCTGTGGAAAGGTAGTGTTGGATGCACTAGCAGATTTGGACTTGACTAGCAAATACAACTCCAGCTAATACTTTTTAAGCAGTTGCAGCAATAGGTTTATTCCCCCCCCCCCCTTTTTGGAATAAACATTTTAAACCATTGAATACATGCTGACCATTGTAAATTTCCCTGTCGATGTTAAATGGTTTGTCTCAACCCGCTGCCGCTTTTGCTTGGCAACTTTGTTCGTTTTCAAAATACATTAACGGACCTACTGGCCAGGTTTCCAGGACAAAATAAAGTAAAGCTGCTGCATTTCTTTTAATTTATTCGTTGCAATTCAATACATTTTGTTTTGGGGTTTAATGCCGCTTTAATTCTACCTTTTTGGGGCCATACAATTATATTTACTCAAGGAGATCTGAATGAACAGACTACATATCCCATCTGCCTCTATATATATATCTCTCTCTCTCTATCTATATATATCTATATCTAATTTACTTACATCCTACAGCACCATAACTGAAGGTGAGTACCAAATTAAATGCCTGGGGCTAGGGGAAGAGCCTGCAATGGCTCCCGCTGCTGTCTCAGGGAGAGTCTCAGAGAGCTAATATTCTCATGCACATCGCTGGATCAAGAGGGAACTCGAGTAAGTATTAGCGGGGCAGGGGGGACTGCTGCACACAGGTTTTTTTACGTTCATGCATAGAATGCATGAAGGTAAAAAAAAAAAACTTCAGCCTTTAGAACTACTTTAAGCATTTTATCTCCTTACCAAAATGCAATAATGTGAAAACAAAAATCCTTCCCAACATAATCCCTTGCATGGAAGTACTAAAGCCCTTGCCAATCTTTTCAATGCAAGAGTCAAGTAGTGACTCCTTGGGGATATTATTTGCAAATATGAGCAATAAGAGTGGGTACTTTATTGATGTTAATCAATTGCAATGGCCTGCAGACAAATTATGTTTCCTCATCAAAGCCTGATGATGTTGGCCCCTCCCATTGTTAAAAGACAGATTACTGACGCTGCAGCAATGTAATAAAAAAAAGCAGTCTTGGATCTCGGCTGATGTCACTCTACTGCTTTGTTAGGCTTTAACGTTTGTTTTTTGTTTTGTTAACAAAAACTGTTGTCAAGTTCCCCTTAAAATTCTTATGGCTTTTATCCAGGTATGCAGCCTGAATGGCTAGAAAAGGAAGGGTAGCGAGCGTGGACTGGAGGTTGTGGGGATAGCCTGAAAGCTTTGGAAAATGTAATTGAGAGTGAGCACACATGACTGCTCCCTGCGCAAATGAGTTGCAATGGGGGGAACTCGGCGGAGGAGTCAGGAGCACTGGCGGGGGACCTGAGAAGAGAAGGATCAAGGCTGATCTGTGCAAAACCGTTGCACAGAACAGGTAAGGATCACATGTTTAAAAGAAAATATACACATTACAATCACTTTAAATACCTGGTCTAACAATAGAAATTTCAAGTATGTCCATGGTCCTACTGTGTGTGGGAACGTAGCCACTCAATTGCTTGCTACCCAGATGGGCTATGGGATTTGTAGTGTGCATAGAGGTAGTGCATCCGACCATAACTAACTGCATGCTCCAACCAAATAAAAATGAGGGGGAAAGGGAGAGATTTCACAGTTCATGGAAAGAGGCAGAAAAACACGGTAAGGAACAATTTCAAGAAAACTAGATAATAGGGCCATTAGGTAGTGGATGCGTATTGGTTATTTTTTTGGAGATATAGGGATATTGTTTAGTGTAATTTAAAGTCAAGCGGACCTAGCAGTACTTGGTTGCCCCCAGGATTTATACACAATGCTATGCTCACTGGCCAGGATACTAGGATAAGGGTGAACAGATAGTACCTGTGGTACCAGGGATACAGATTTCTGCTCAGGATGGCTGGGTGCTGGTGCTTGAGCAGGAATTTGGTCCGTAGAATGTGCAGAAGGAGGCAGACTGAGAAAGGCTTGGAGCAGGCAGAAATATGGTTAGAAAACAGGCAGTCAGTTGTGTAGGGACAAGGTCATGTTGAGGCCCAGGACTTTCTTAGTCTGACTCTAAGTTTCTGCCTTTTGCCTGACCCAAGTTATTGTTGTTCTATTCATCTGTCTTGCTTCAGTTCACCCAAAGGAAAGGTCACAACATTGTAGATGTGGTTCTTCCCATGAGAATGTATTTTTGGGAAGACCCTAAAAAAAGTGCACTAGCTTCTTGTTCTACAATTTCTAGGTGACTTTGATAAGCCACCATCCAAGTCCGAGTTTAAAAATTGGGTTCCACCCTTTCCTGTCAAGGCACACTCTACTGGATCTGTGAGTGCTATTTGGCATCAAGTAGCGGTTTCCCAGGTTTGCAAAGCTGCAACCTGGTCTTTTGTTTACCCAGTTCTAATGCCCTGTACACACGATCGGTTCATCCAATGAAAACGGTCTGATGGATTTTTTCATCGGATATCCGATGAAGCTGACTTTCATCAGTCTTGCCTACACACCATCAGTTAAAAAAAACGATTGTGTCAAAACGCGGTGACGTAAAACACAACGACGTGCTGAGAAAAATGAAGTTCAATGCTTCCGAGCATGCGTCGACTTGATTCTATGCATACGTTGATTTTTAACCGATGGATTTCCCCACAGACGATCGTTTTTTTTCTATCGTTTTTTTAACCATCATAATTGTAAAACAGGTTCTAAGTTTTTTCACCGATCGGGCAAAAAACTGATGGGGCCCATACATGGTCGGTTCGTCTGAAAACGGTCCATCAGACGAACCGATCGTGTGAACGCGGCATAAGAGGGGTGTTTTGGTCTCATCTGATACCAGCTTCAGACCTAAGGTCCTTTACACAGCTATTTGATCCAGCTTTCAGCTTTTTTTTTTTTGGATCTGTTAGCAATTGTTTACTGACTACCCCTCATTTTGGACTGCTTTTAGATATCCTGTGTCCATTAAGGGGCACAGGTCTCACCCCTGTGTTTATGATTATTCTCTCTGTGCTTCTTTGCTACAAAATTTGGGTATGCTTGTAGTAGGAAAGGTTATTCTGGGTTGGCCTACAGTTTTTGTTTGCCAGCATCCACTCCTCCTGTAGGTGGCAGTATAACCCTAAGGTTCGATTTCTCTTAATGGACTTCAATAAAAGTATTTCATGGTGATTGGTTTTGCACAAACTGCCTCTTGCCTCCTTTTCTGGAGTCCCCTGCCGGTGCTCTCCCCTCCTCCTTTCCTGCGCATGACACCTCAGTAAGTTGGCTGCTAAGTGGCACATGTGGCCATTCCCCTTGAGCTGGACTGTGTGCATATTCATTTAAAAAGAAATGCAAATAAATGTAATATGCAGGCAACGTAAACGGCATCACTTTTTCTTCGCAAATGTCACTTTTGTTGTAGCACATCCTACATCAAGAATGAAACAAAAATGCATAGAGTGCCTCAAACGCATATTAGACCCCTTGATATATGTGATATCCCCCAGAAAATTCATATCAGACCCTAATCTGAGCATGCAGCCTGGTTAGTCGGGAAACGAGACAAGCATGCACCCCCCCCCTTCCTGAACCATACCAGAACACATGTCCTCAACATTGTTTGGGGGGGGGGGGGGGGTGTTTGCAACTGTGATAGGCACACTTGTTAAAAGTGCTCACTATGCCTGTCCTTTTTATTTCCCATGCTCCATACACAGACGCTGTACTATTGGTTTCCACAATAAAAAGCACTCTATGATTTGGGGAGGCGGACATTTCATTATTTTGCCTGTCCTTTAATACCATCACTGCTGCCGTTTTTTGAAGATTTTTTTGGTGAACTTCAGCTTTAACACACCTCTACACAGCCTAATTGATGCTTCGAATGGTTTATTTGGTTACTTTTATCAGGCCATATATGGCCTCATTTAGTCTCACAGTTCGATAATTAAGTAATTTTGAGTTGTTTGAAACTTTATGATTATCTTTGTCAGCATGTTTTTTTTTTTGTTGTGCGTAATGAGAAATCATAAATTTCCATTAAATTACTTTTTGAAGCAGTCTCTATGGGAAGGAAGTGCTTTAGTGCACACCTCAGGGAAGTGACTGCATATATTAAAAGCTTTTCACTACTTTTTATGACATATTTTTCTATACACAGGAAACATGCAACACGCAATCGGCACCCTTGATATTCTGCTTATACTTGTTTAATACATTACACAGTTTTTCTCTGGATTAGCATTAGAATACTTTTTAGCTACTCAAATACAATATCAGATTTTCCTCTTTTTTTTATTACTTTTGCTATTGTTTAAACCTTTTGTCTATATTGGTTTGAAGCACTGCCCCCCGCAGAAGATGGTGGTTACTTGAGCCCATTTCCCCTAGTCACAGCATGCACAGTCAGGCACATGGCATTTTTTAGCACTCTTCCTTTGACTCAATAATAAGTCTAGGGGTTTCTTATTGGGAACATTAATTTGAAATGGGATGGGGAGCATGGAAAACCCTGAACGGTAGAAATCAAAGATTGCTAGGCTTCTGGCTGCTCTGTTCAAAATGCAGGTTGTTTTGCACAATCTCCGTTAGATCATCCACTGCAGCTAATATCTTTTGTAATACTGCCCCTTCCCTTTAGACTTGTAAGCTCCATGAGCGGGGCCCACTTAGTCCTACTTAGAACTGTGTTGTAATTGTACTGTCCCCCTTTATCGTGTAAAATGCTACACAAACTGTGCTATATAAATCCTGTATAATAGTAATAATAATGTGTCTTTCATCTACCGCATTAAGTTTCCTTGGCTGACCACTGCATCTTGTTGTTAAGAGTTTGAACATCTTAAAACCCCAGTCTGCTTTGAAATCTTTGCCTAGGAGAGACCTTACCGATGTAGTATAATCACTTTATGTGTTGTTGCTATGTTTAGTCTTACCATTGTGTATGACCTGTGACATGAAACTGTCTTTCACAACCTCACCTAGTAGCAGAGTTTGGCTGTTTCTCACCCAGTTTTAAACCACCTACACAGCTGTTACTGTTTCAGCTAATGACTATATTTCCACCTACATATGAAATAGCTTATGCAATATGCAAAGCAGGGAGAAATAAACAGGCAGATCTGTAAGAAAAACCAGCATATATTCCACACAGTGTCATTAGTACAGTGACCGTGTACATGCAGGGGTAGGCAACCTTAGAGAGTGAAGATCTACCTGAACAACATAGGAGAAGTCAAAAATCACTGGTCACAGTGTTGCCTCCTCACACCTGATTTAAACCTCTAATTGCAGGTTTACGATGTGGCAAATGCGTGCTTTGCATGGCAATCATAAGTTGAAACAGAAGCGGCTGGTGCTCCAAACAAACTGAAAGATTCTGAAAAAAAAACATCAATTGCAGCCTCACTGTGCCCTCATACACAGCCACTGTGCCCATGGAATGCAGCCATCAGAGTCCCCATAGATCAGTGTTCCTGTCCAATAGGTCCCTGTAGCTCGGGACCTATGTTTATGTTTTCCTCAGTTTAGGCCGATACGTATTTTTCTACCTATTTTTGGTAAAAAAAAATCGCAATAAGCGTTTATCGATTGGTTTGCGCAAAATTTATAGCGTTTACAAAATAGGGGATATTTTTATTGCATTTTTATTAATTATTTTTTTTTTACTACTAATGGCGGCGATCAGCGATTTTTTTCGGGACTGTCCCATAGGTCCCTGTAGCTCAGGGTCTGCAAGCATCAGCACGTTTCAGGGGGCGGAGCATATGTAACATCTTTGGTTTCTATGACATACCTCCGCATTTAGTGAAGGCATCGAAGCAAAATGTACACATTGTGCAGTAATAGGCGGGCGGGACTTGGAGGGCCTTTCTGGGAGTAGAGGTGATGATTGGTAGCAGCTCCAGCCAACCAGAGACCATTTATCAGCCACCAATGGGAGACTGCAATTCGCTGACAGTAGCTGATATACACGCCCTCAGCACACGGAGGATTGCCGTGTGGGCGGGGCAGACAGGGGATAGTGGCGGGAGGAGGCGGAGCGGAGGGGGTGGGTACTGTATGTGCATTGCGAGTGACACAGACAGACAAGCGCTGCAGCTCCAGCTTCTCCCTAATGGACAGTCCCTGCCTTGGCACAACATCCAAGAGGGAACCCACCCCATCACCCCCTCACCCCCTAAGCCTCTCTCCACAACACCCCGCACCGTGTTGACATTCTGCAGCCTCACGCGCCATTGGCAGGCTGATTTCCCAAGC
Source organism: Rana temporaria (assembly GCF_905171775.1). Taxonomy (NCBI): domain Eukaryota; kingdom Metazoa; phylum Chordata; class Amphibia; order Anura; family Ranidae; genus Rana; species Rana temporaria. The sequence goes on from NC_053490.1 coordinate 142,321,908, forward strand.
GAACGCTCCCATTGGTCTTGTCTTCCACCACATAGAGGTCATTGACAACAGCCGTATTTAGTGAGGGAAGGAAAAACTGCAGTCACATTCTGTGGAAGAACTGTGTGATTTATTAATAAATAAAATAAAATTTGAATAATGTCAGGCGATGGATTTTTTTTTTTTTTTTTTCCAATTGTGAGCCGAGTTAGTACCTATGCTATAAGTTACATATCAGTTCCTGGATAATTGGAGAAACAAGTGACAGTCTGTTTTGATCACTGCACTAACATGTCACTACTTACTGTCATGGGAGTGTATACTGCCCTGATTCCGTATATATCCCCAATAAAAAAAAAAAATTCACTTTAATATATAAAAAAAATCTGCTAATGTGTTAGATCTGTATACTGAGTGTAAACCGGGACAGGGTCAAAACAAAAAAAAACAGGACAGGGTCCCTTTAAGGAAAAATTTGAGTTTTTTGCTAAGTACAAGGATATTTAATTTTTTTTTATAAAAAACAGCCTGAATTCAGGAAGCTAATAAAATAGGACATTGTCCCTTTAAGAAGAAATGTCAGTTATTTTTTGCCGAGTACAAGATAAAAAAAAAAAAGATATTCTGTTAGGCCCCTTTCACATGTGCGGACCGTATGTCCGCTTTTTCATCCATTCGTTTGCGGATGAAAAAGGGACATACATTGGTCCCAATGTGATTGCGGGTGTCAGCGGATAAACATCCGCTGACACCCGTAATCACCCGCCTCCGCAAAGATCCGATTTTGCGGACGGAAGAAAACCCTATTTTTTCTTCCGTCTGCGGATCGAATGAACACTGACACACGGTCCGTGTTCATCCGATCCCCCCATAGGGGAGAGCGGAGAAAAGACAGTGCAGTCTCTGCACAGTGTGCGGGGAGCCGCCGGCTCAGCCGGGATATACAGAGCGATCCCCGCTGAGCTTACAGACACACGGAGGCGGATCATTACTGATCCGCCCCGTGTGAAAGGGCCCTTAATGTATTAGATCTGTATAGAGTGTAGAGCCAGAATTCACAAAGCTAACAAACCAAAACAGGGTTTCTTTTCTCTACTATTAGGGTGCATTCACACCACGATTTTGTTATCCTTTTTTTACTCACGATTTTTGCTTTTAAATCGTCCAAATCTGTATGGCAAAACGGATCCATTCACTGCCATTCATTAATTTAGGTCCCCAAGTGCATCCGATTTGATACGATTTAAAATCGTATCAAAAAACGTGTCTGCCCACGATTTTTGGTCCTGATTTGAAATCGTATTACAATCGTGTCCGTTTTTTTTTTATATTGTGGTCAATCTGAATCGTACTAAATCGGATGACTGTGCGATAAATCGGACCCGATTTGTTATGGAGGTTCCCGCAAATTCAATAACCAGACCCTTTAGGTCTGGTATGGATATTCAGGGGAACCCCGCCGTCAATTAAAAAAAAAATGACGTGCGGTTCCCGGTAATATCCATAACCAGACCCTTCAGGTCTGGTATGGATATTCAGGGGAACCCCGCCGTCAATTTAAAACAAAAATGACGTGCGGTTCCTCCTAAATATCCATAACCAGACCCATTATCCGAGCACGTTGACCTGGCCGGCCGCAGAAAAGAGGGGGGGACAGAGTGCGGCCCCCCCTCTCTCCTGAACCGCACCAGGCCACATGCCCTCAACATGGGGAGGATGTCCCCATGTTGATGGGGACAAGGGTCTCATCCCCACAACCCTTGCCCGGTGGTTGTGGGGGTATGCGGGCGGGAGGTTTATCAGAATCTGGAAGACCCCTTTAACAAAGGGGACCCCCAGATCCTGACCCCCCCCCTGTGTGAAATGGTAATGGGGTACACTGTACCTCTACCATTTCACGAAGAAAGTGTAAAGTATTGTAAAAAAAACACACTGACACCAAAGAATAAAGTCCTTTATTAAAAAAAAAAAAAAAACATCCAGCGGTGACAAATCCACTCGTTCCCGGCTTCCTGCGTTGTCCTGATCCAGCGACGGGTGCGGGTGATCTCCCGCGATGAGAAGATCCAGCGTCGGGTGATCTCCGCTCCGGCGATGTGAAGATCCATCCATCCGGCGCAGCAGCATCCCGAGGAAAGGTCTTCCCTCTTCTTGGTCTTCCCCAGTGACGTAGCAGAGGTACGTCAGAGGGGGCGGGTCACGTGACGGGTGGCTCTGCCTCCTCTATATAAGAAATGTCACAGCTTCAGCCGCTCATTCGCTGGGCTGTGCCCAGCGGTGAGAGGAGGTCCGGGATGCTGCTGCGCCGGATGGATGGATCTTCACATCGCCGGAGCGGAGATGACCCGACGCTGGATCTTCTCATCGCGGGAGATCACCCGCACCCGTCGCTGGATCAGGACAACGCAGGAAGCCGGGAACGAGTGGATTTTTCAGCGCTGGAGTTTTTTTTTTTAATAAAGGACTTTATTCTTTTGTGTCAGTGTGTTTTTTTACAATACTTTACACTTTCTTCGTGAAATGGTAGAGGTACAGTGTACCCCATTACCATTTCACACAGGGGGGGGGTCAGGATCTGGGGGTCCCCTTTGTTAAAGGGGTCTTCCAGATTCTGATAAACCTCCCGCCCGCATACCCCCACAACCACCGGGCAAGGGTTGTGGGGATGAGACCCTTGTCCCCATCAACATGGGGACATCCTCCCCATGTTGAGGGCATGTGGCCTGGTGCGGTTCAGGAGAGAGGGGGAGCCGCACTCTGTCCCCCCTCTTTTCTGCGGCCGGCCAGGTCAACGTGCTCGGATAACGGGTCTGGTTATGGATATTTAGGGGGAACCGCACTTCATTTTTGTTTTAAATTGACGGCGGGGTTCCCCTGAATATCCATACCAGACCTGAAGGGTCTGGTTATGGATATTTAGGGGGAACCGCACGTCATTTTTGTTTTAAATTGACGGCGGGGTTCCCCTGAATATCCATAACTTCAAAGATCTTCTTTTTCCCAGACATTATTTAAAATCAGGATCCGATTTTTTAGTGCCAATTTGGACATACGATTACATACGATTTAACGGTCCGTTTATCGGATGGTAAAATCGTGGTGTGAACCTAGCCTTATCAGTTATTTTTTTGCAGATTAAAAAAACATCCTGTTAGTGTATTAGAACTGTTTACTGAGTGTACATGCATAATTCACTAAGCTAACAAATTAGGGCAGGGTCCCTCAGGGCTGTCTTAATGAGAGGGCACACCTGGGCACTGCCCAGGGGCCCCAGCTGCATGGGGGCCCTGCACTTTGCCCAAAGCAGCTGGTCCTAGAGCCCACCCTGCCCCGACATTGGGGGCCCCATGATGGCACTGAGAGTGATAGATACACAGGGGAGCAGGGCCGGTACAAGGGGGGGGCAGAAGGGTCGGGTGCCCTGGGCGCTACTATTTACTGGAGGAAGGGGGGCGCATGTGAAGTGCTAGCTGTGTGCTTAAAAACTGTCTGCACACACCAGCCCCTAATCAGGGCCGGTACAAGGGGGGGGCAGAAGGGTCGGGTGCCCTGGGCGCTACTATTTACTGGAGGAAGGGGGGCGCATGTGAAGTGCTAGCTGTGTGCTTAAAAACTGTCTGCACACACCAGCCCCTAATACCTACACCTGCAATGATGTGCCGAGTGCGCTCCTGCACCTGGCAGAAACGTAGAACAGACCAGCACTTCACTTATTGATTCCCCTGTCAGTGGAGAATCCCCCCCCCCCCCCCCCGGCGCTTGGTATTCCCTACCCAGCGTCACACACTGAGAGGCTGGCCGGAGGCGGGATGGGAACAGTGCGAGGAGGGGTGGTGGACGGCACCCAGGTGACACCATAAAGAAAGCTGGCAGTTGTAGTGGGTGCTGTCAAGCCCCCCTCCCTCCAACCCCATCATTGAAGCTGTGATAGCGGCAGTGTGAGCGGGGGAGAGGCGAGCTACGGGATCTCAGAATGTTTCGCCCCCCCTTTCTCCTGTCAGCAGTGCGGGAGGAGAGACAGCGGCTCTCTCATTACTTTCGCCGCGTTGTTAATCTTCTGGAACTACATGTCCCATGATGCTCCAGACTAGTGGAGCATCATGGGACATGTAGTTCCAGAAGATCAACAACGCGGGGGAGTCAATAAGTGAAGCGCGGTGAAAGTAATGAGAGAGCCGCTGTCTCTCCTCCCGCACTGCTGACAGGAGAAAGGGGGGGCGAAACATGAAACATTCTGAGATCCCGTAGCTCGCCTCTCCCCCGCTCACACTGCCTCTATCACAGCTTCAATGATGGGGTTGGAGGGAGGGGGGCTTGACAGCACCCACTACAACTGCCAGCTTTCTTTATGGTGTCACCTGGGTGCCGTCCACCACCCCTCCTCGCACTGTTCCCATCCGGCCAGCCTCTCAGGAAAGGGACTACAGCTCCCAGCATGCACTCTGCTGGGGAAAAAAAAAAATAGAGAGAAAGAGATCCCATAGCCCAGAAACAAGCCGGGGGAATGAATGATATACTTAACTGCTCCAAAAGACAGAAACAGAAAGAGAGGAGTGTACTGGGGAAGCCAAAGAGGGAGCCATGCTGCTGCTGCTAACCAGAACCACCAGAGAGAGCCACGCTGCTAACCAGAACCACCAGAGAGAGCCACGCTGCTAACCAGAACCACCAGAGAGAGCCACGCTGCTAACCAGAACCACCAGAGAGAGCCACGCTGCTAACCAGAACCACCAGAGAGAGCCACGCTGCTAACCAGAACCACCAGAGAGAGCCACGCTGCTAACCAGAACCACCAGAGAGAGCCACGCTGCTAATCAGCACCACCAGAGAGAGCCACGCTGCTAACCAGAACCACCAGAGAGAGCCACGCTGCTAACCAGAACCACCAGAGAGAGCCACGCTGCTAACCAGAACCACCAGAGAGAGCCACGCTGCTAACCAGAACCACCAGAGAGAGCCACGCTGCTAACCAGCACCACCAGAGAGAGACACGCTGCTAACCAGAACCACCAGAGAGAGCCACGCTGCTAACCAGCACCACCAGAGAGAGCCACGCTGCTAACCAGAACCACCAGAGAGAGCCACGCTGCTAACCAGAACCACCAGAGAGAGCCACGCTGCTAACCAGAACCACCAGAGAGAGCCACGCTGCTAACCAGAACCACCAGAGAGAGCCACGCTGCTAACCAGCACCACCAGAGAGAGCCACGCTGCTAATCATCACCACCAGAGAGAGCCACGCTGCTAACCAGCACCACCAGAGAGAGCCACGCTGCTAACCAGCACCACCAGAGAGAGCCACGCTGTTAACCAAAACCACCAGAGGGCCACACTGCTAACCAGCACCACCAGAGAGAGCCACGCTGCTAACCAGAACCACCAGAGAGAGCCACGCTGCTAACCAGAACCACCAGAGAGAGCCACGCTGAGCCACTACCAGGGTACAGACATGCTACACTACTGCAGAAGTTTCGCTGGGTCTGGTAAGAGGGCCTGTAGGCAATTATCCTTTACTGATCCTAGGGACTGAGCCATTAGGAACTGCCTAAGCTGCTATCCTCTAGACCTAATACAGCCTCTGCAGGCTAGAGGATAGCAGGTTAAGCAATTGTTGACTGCCACAATGAGCTCCAATGCTGTGCTGATGGCCCGAAAATATTGTGTATGTGGGGGGGAGGGGGGGGGGGCGCAGTTTGCCATGTTCGCCCTGGGCACCAAATTACCTTGTCCCGGCACTGCAGGGGAGTCAGTCTGCCTCCTACCTACTTGATGTCTGTTTACCTGCACTGTCATCATTGTAGAGGCCCCAGAGCATTACTTTGCCCAGGAGCCCAAGATGCTATTAAGACGGCCCTGGGGTCACTTGAAGAAAAAATGTCAGTTAGAAAAAAACACTGTACAGTGCAGACCTGTTTCTTTTCTGGCGATTGTTTGATTTGCAAATTCAACCTTGAAATTTCATTCAAATCAATTTCTTTGTGATTTTATCCTGACACACTTAAAGCGTGCTTCAGTGTTCTCTACAATGAAATTATTTCAAAGCAAAAGAGCTGTTTATCATATTAACACCAAAAATAAACAGATACCTATGGAAGGGGGGATAATTGAACAGCTGGAAGATACCCCATCCACGATGACCACAAAACTAAAGAGGGTTCAGGCTTTCCTACGCGGCTGCATTAATGTCGTCGCTGGATGTTTCCATGGAATTGGCCCAACCCAGAAGACTCTGGCCTGGATTCACAAAGCACTTACGCCGACGTATCTCGAGATACGCAGCGTAATTGTAACTATGCGCCGTCGTATCTGTGCGCCGTGCCCACAATCTGAGATACGCCTGAAAATAGGCTGCATACGACCAACGTAACTTTCCTACGCCGGCGTATCGTGGGCGCATATTTACGCTGGCCGCAAGGGGCGTTCCCATTGATTTTCTATGCACATATGCAAATCAGGGAGATACACCGATTCACGAACGTAGTTGCGCCCGGCGCATAATATACGCAGTTTGCGTAAGGCGTACGTCCGGCGTAAAGTTATTCCACATATAGGAGGCGCAACTCATGCAAAGGTATGGACCAGGGAACAGAGCCGTCGTATTTTACGTTGTTTACGTAGTACGTGAATAGGGCTGGGCGTAGGTTACGTTCACGTCGTAGGCAGTGGTCCGTTGTATCTTAGGGAGTAGTTCCGACGTGATTCTGCGCATGCGCACTGGGATGCGTCCGTTCGTTTTAAGTACTTTTATGGTGTTTGGTCCATCATTTGCATGGGGTCATGCCTCATTAGCATGGCTCACGCCCACTTCCACCTACGCTGGCTTACGCCGAGGAAGCCCAGCGTAAATTTGAGAGCGAGTGGGAGCACTAGCTTCATGAATACTGTGCTTGCCTCTGTGCGCTGCGTCGGCGTAGCGCATATTAGATACGCTACGCCCGCATAAATATGCGCCAATGTATGTGAATCCGGGCCTACATGGGTAAGTATTGTGGATATTGATAGATACATGGTGGATGAAACACTTTCTTGGTATCCTTTGTTCTCATGTATGACGGGTCACATTCCTTTATGCCCACTGAGTCTGCAGGTGAAAGGTGGGCAAGGATGCTGTGCATCAATAAACAAAAGGAAGGTGCTAGTGTGCAACCACAATACAATACACTTGAACCATAAATGTACATAACCTAGAAAAATATAAAAATCTATAAAAATAGTTTTTTATACCGAAAAATACACAATCTTCTTCCTCCAATCACCATTCTCAAAAGTAGATGGTCCTGCCATAAAACCGCCATGGTTAAATAAAAGTGCTGCACCATTTTGGTGCTTGGCTAAACTGAGGAGGAGGATACCAGATGAGGTACCTGCTGGCTGTTACCATGGGTGGCTGGATCTCATCTGTGGAAAAATACTTGCTTTAATTACATTTTCTTAAGACTTGCTAAAGTCTGATGGTTGGTGAGTGAACATCTGTTACACACTGTGGTGGAGCACTTATTGGCTAGTATTGGAGCACCATCTACTTTTGAGCACATTGATTTTTTTTTTTTTTTTTATATATATTTTTCTAGGTTATGGACATTTATATATATTGCATTATGGTAAAATAGTGATTTATGGTTCTTGTATTGTGTTTGCACACTAGCGCCTTACTTTTGTTTATTGATGTACATTTAAAATGGTTTATTCACTTCGGGGAAGCTGTTTAATTTTTTACCACATTTTATTCCTTATTGTTGGCACCAAATTTATCACACTAACTGAAGGATGGTGTGCAGCTGCTGAGGGTGGCTTCAGGCGATTCCCGCTGTGTATGCTGCTGCAGTGCTGGGGCTCCAGGGCCAGTATATACACCTTTCCCTCCAGCTGACAGATATCTCTGCCCAGCCATTTCTATACTCCATCCTCCACCTCTTAGGGCTCTTTCACTTGAGTGTCCAGGGGTGTGGCTGAGCTGTGGTTTTACCCCACACTGGCTACCCACCTAAATCCTAACAATCCAGTAGCAGTTGTGGCATTTTTAACTCCTGCAGGTACCGTCTGCTGTCATATTTTCCACACTCCTCTCTTACCCATACTACCCCTCCCCCCCATCATACACTCTGCATTCCTCTCCTGTATATACTGCCCACTGTTACACCCTCCTCACTCTTCTCCTATACATACTGCTCAGCGTCATACCCTAAGCATTGCTCTCATTAACCTACTGCCCACTGTCATACCCTCCACATGCTTCTCCTACACATGCTGCCCACTGCCATACCCCCCCCCCCCCCCAAATCCTCTTCTTTACCCACTACCCACTGTCATACCCTCCACATTCCTCACCTCTACATACAACCCACTGTCATACCCCTCACCTGTACATACTGCCCACTGTCATACCCCTCATCTGTACATACAACCCACTGTCACACGCTCCACACTCCACTCCTACTCTTCTTATCCACTAAAACAGTTCAACATTATAGTGAATATCTGCTATGCTACCATCTCTACAATAGGCACACTTTTTCTAGTCAGCTAAAGGGAATCTTCTCTGCATCTAGTTTTGTTCTACCCATTACTAGAACCCACTTAATTTTGTGATTACCACTATGACTTATAAAGGAGTGGGGGATGTGTTAAAAAATAACCCAGCCTGGGTGTCAGCTATGCAAGGTACACCTAGGTTAACAATATGCCTCTTATAAAAACAAGCCAATTTTAAATAAATGTTCCACCACAAATTAAAGTATATTCTCCGCCTACAATGGACAGTAAAAAAAAATTTTGGATTTTTTTTTAAATGTTGGCAACTATGACATTGATAGATACACGGTGGCTGAAAGACTTTAATTTTAAACATTGTTCCCCTGTATGAAGGGTCATTTTCCCATATATACATACAGTATGTATAGATATGTCCATGTACAAGGGAGAGTGACTGGCAAGGGTGGGATCAAGGACCCCCAGAGCACACATGGTCTTGGATAGACATGCATTGTAAAAAGCAGTGTAAATCACATAGTTTATGGTAACAAGACATGATTCACAAACCCCTGCCACAATGCACAGCCAGGGAGGTGACACCACTACTTCCTGTAGCAGCTTTACAACTTCCTTTGTGACCAGCCCACTCATTTAACTATAAAAGGACATCATCACAACACTGAAAATACTTGTTGCCGGCTTCTTAACTTACTGACTTTTAGGAAGTGTCAGGATAAGTGCCAGGCAACCAGCATTTTTATGTGAAGGCCAACAATAGTTTCCCTGTGTTCCTGTTCCTGTGTTCAAGATCATTTTTGGTCTCTGGCACTGGAGTTTCTGCTTTTCTCTCTATAATTTGATGTTGTATAAAGAAAAATGGTTCAAATATAGGTAAAGGTGCTAAATCTAATTCCTCGTTTCTCTTTCGTTCATGGACGGACACAGCCTTAATCTTGACAAATTGGGAGATAGCCTTCCTTTTGGAGTGACTTGGCAGAAAGTGTTAACAACATCAAAGCTGAACAGCCCCGCCCAGGGGGAGGTCCTACTGGCTATATCCCCTCAGCCTGCACAAAGCAGTTAAGTTTTTTCTGCCTAGTTAAGGAGAAGACATGGTTACCTTTGGGCCCATAGGCCTGGAGGCTTTTAGTTAACATTTATTTTTGGCTTTTTATTTATTTATTTAAGTTTTTAATCGTTCCTGTGATCTTCGAACAACTGCCGACTGTGTGACAGGCTGGATCCCAGATCCTTGTAGTCCCCCCAGTTTCAGCCATCGAGCGTGTGCCGACCATAGCTATGCACTGGGTCGTCCACGACATGCCCGTCGCTCTACGGGTGGCCGGTGAGCTATGCGCTCCAGGGCTGCATATGACCAGTCTAGAGGGCCGAGTCGCAGCAGCCGGGCCGACAGTCACCTCCGTTACCATGCGGGAGATGCTCGAAACGACATAGTCAGACAGAGACACGCTGCTGACTAGTCAAACTAAGGAGCTGACAAAAGCAGCAGCCCTATTAATTAGCAGCTATCACTAAAACAGCACAGACCGACAGACACAATCTCTGTTATTGTTCAACGGACAAGAAGCAGCTCAGCTAAAGAACGGCACCATACTACTGGTTCCTGGGTGGCAAGTCCTCTGGGGGGGGAACCCCTCATCTCTGCTCCAGCTAGGAGGGTGGGTTACTGTACCTTGCTGGGAGTCCTTGTGTCAGGCGTGTGGGCAGCATGGCGTCAAAAGCAGAGGGTTCTGCATGTGGCCTGTTATGTATCACGTACCTGGTAACCAGAGCCCGGTGGTAGGAGTAGGCCTCTCTTACAACTCCGGCTTGTGAGCTGCTGGATATGGGACAGCAGACTCAGAAGCCTGGCGGGGTAGGAGTGCCGGCTGGCTGGATAGGTGAGTAGATGCAGACCACTGCTGGAAGTGTAGACTGGAGCTGAAACCGGAAGTAGAGTCCGTGACACTGACAGAAGATTCACAGCAACAACTGAGAAGGCAAGCTGGTTAATAGACAGCAGACGGAAGCAGGGTCAAAACAAGCCGGATCACAATAGAGAGTTCAGGTATTCAGATGGGGTAAGCAGGAGAGTAGTCGTTGTACAGGCAGGTAGGTCTGGCAACAGTGGATCAATCAGAGGTAGGTCGATAGCAGCCGAGGTCAGGATCGGAGAGGTGCGGAAGGTCAAACAAGCCGGGTCAAACAGGTAATAGCAGATAATCAGGTTTCTTCAGGGTAACAGCGTTCAGAGACTGTAGATCAGACAGCAATGTGCTGGAGCTGTCAGTGTCCATTTAAAGCCGTTTTGGCGCCAAAGAGTCAGCGCGCACGCGCGCGCCCCGCTGCGCGCGCTCCCGCCGTGCACGCGCGCGCCCCGCTGCGCGCGCTCCCGCCGTGCACGCGCGCCGTTAACGCACGCGCGCGCACCACAGGCACACGACGGTGCGCGATTGCGCGCCGCTGATTTAACCCTCTGGAAGGATTCCAGATTTGAGAGGTGAGTCCCTGACATTGCCCCCCCCCAAGGGGCAGCCTCCGGATGCCTAGTCGGGCCACTTTGTCAGGATGATCAAGAAAAAATGAACGTACCAATCTTCTGGCATGAATGTTGCTTTCAGGTTCCCAGGAGTTTTCTTCTGGTCCGTAGCCTTTCCATTTAATCAAAAATTGGTTCTGTCCTTGTCGCCTTCTACAATCCAGGATGGCTTCTACCACAAATTCCTCGCATCCGTCAACATGAACTGGTTCAGGAGGCCTTGTACCCCTATTAGGGAAGGGATCAGGAGCTGCAGGTTTCAATAAAGAGACATGGAATACAGGGTGCACTTTAAGAGAATCAGGTAAAGAAAGTTCATATGAAACCGTGTTGATTCTCCTTTTGACCGGAAAGGGTCCCATAAATTTGGGTCCCAATTTTTTAGAAGGACAAGCTAACCTGAGGTTACTGGTAGAAAGCCATACCTGGTCCCCTGTTTTCAGATCCAGCTCACCCTTCCTTTTCTTGTCGAAGAACCTCTTGCTGTCAGCCTGAGCCTTGGTTACAGCTTCCTGTAGTAATTTGGTGTTCTGTTTGAGAAATTCCACTGTATTCTGTACTGCCGGTACCGAAGATTCTGAAAGAAAATCTGGTAGAAAAGTTAGGTTGAAACCATAATTGGCAAAAAAGGGAGATTGCCCCGTGGCAGAATGACTGGCGTTGTTGTAGGCAAATTCCGCTAGGGGTAGCAGAGAGACCCAATCATTCTGAGAAAATGTAGTGAAGCACCTGATGTATTGTTCCAGAGTCTGATTGGTTCGTTCAGTTTGCCCATTGGTCTGGGGGTGATATGCTGAAGAAAGAGCGAGTTCAATTTGTAATATTTCACAGAGGGCCTTCCAAAACCGAGAGGTAAATTGAACTCCCCTGTCTGATACTATGTTGGAGGGTACCCCATGCAACCTAACGACTTCTTTAATAAAGACACGAGCAGTCTCAACGGCAGAAGGTGTGTTCTTTAGAGGGAGAAAATGGGCCATTTTGGTCAAACGGTCCACGATCACGAAAATTGCAGTACAGTCTTCGGAGCAAGGAAGCTCTACGATGAAATCCATGGCCACCATTTTCCATGGTCTGTCGGGTACTGGTAAGGGTTTCAATAAACCCCAGGCTTGGTTTCGAGGTGTCTTGTTCCGATTACAAATAGGGCATGTGCTGATGTACGATTTGCAGAAATTCTCTAATCCAGGCCACCAAAAGGTGCGACGCACCAGCTCTAGTGTCTTACGAACCCCAAAATGTCCTGCCATTGGATGGTCGTGGAGGTGTTTTAGAACCTCTACTCGGATGTCTTCAGGGACAAAAATCTGACTTCCTCTCCAGAACAGTCCATCTCGGGATTCTAAAGAAATGTTGGGAGGTTTGGAAGAGTCTGAAGATGCTCTCCGGAGCAGGGAAAGTAGGTCAGTGTGCAGTAGCAAGAAACTGTTCTCTGGTAGGATGGTGTCAGGAGTGGAGGTATCTTTTGGGTTGTCATGCATTCTGGACAGAGCATCTGGCTTGATATTCTTAGAGCCCGGGCGATAAGTGATGTGGAAGCAAAAACGGGAGAAGAAGAGTGCCCACCGAGCCTGTCGGGGCTTCAATCGCTTGGCTGATCTTAAATATTCCAAGTTTTTATGGTCCGTATAAATTAGCACAGGGTGTGAAGCACCTTCCAATAAATATCTCCACTCTTCCAAAGCGGCCTTTATGGCCAATAACTCACGATCACCTACGTCATAGTTTTTCTCCGCAGGGGAGAGTTTTCGGGAGAAGAAACCTACGGGGTGTATTAGGTCTTTGTCTCCCATGCGTTGGGAGAGAACGGCCCCCACTGCGACTTCGGAGGCGTCTACCTCAAGGAGGAAGGGTAGAGCCGGGTTTGGGTGGCTGAGAATTGGGGCGGTCGTGAAGAATCTTTTTAGCGTGTCGAAGGCTTCTTGTGCCTCAGGATTCCAACGGAAACGGAAGTTTTGTTTTGTAAGCTGTGTAATGGGAGCAACAATGGTAGAAAATCCTTTAATAAAACGTCTATAGAAATTCGCAAAGCCTATAAAACGTTGGACCCCCTTCTTGTCCAGGGGCACCGGCCAGTCCAAGATAGCAGACACTTTCTTGGGGTCCATCTCAATTCCCGTCGGGGAGATCACTAGGCCCAAAAATTGGATGGTATGCAACTCGAATTCACATTTTTCTGCTTTCGCATATAGACCGTGTAGACGAAGGCGATTCAAAACCTTCCGGACATGCTCTCGATGTTGATTTAATGAGCCCGAGAAGACCAGGATATCATCCAGGTAGACGATGACAAAAATATCTAAAAAGTCTCTGAACACGTCATTGACGAAATGCTGAAAGGTAGCAGGAGCATTGCATAACCCGAACGGCATGACTAAATACTCGTAGTGACCATACCGAGTACGGAAAGCAGTCTTCCATTCGTCACCGTCCCTGATGCGAATTAGGTTATAGGCCCCCCTCAGGTCCAGTTTAGTGAAGATAGTAGCGAACCTTAATTTTTGAAACAGTTCGGGTATCAGTGGCAATGGATAACGGTTTTTAACCGTGATGTTATTGAGCTCTCGATAGTCGATGCATGGGCGAAGGGTCTGATCCTTTTTAGCGACAAAAAATATACCAGCACCTGCTGGTGAGGTGGATGGACGAATGAACCCCTTATTTAGGTTCTCGTCGATGTAGATTTTTAGAGCATCTTGTTCCTTCTCGGATAGAGGGAAGATGCGCCCAAAAGGGATCTCGGCCCCAGGAAGTAGTTCTACCGGGCAATCATAGGGGCGATGAGGAGGTAGGGAGTCGGCCCCCTTTTTACTGAAGACATCGAGGAACTCATGATAGGGCTCCGGAACAGACTGAAATAAACTGGGGTCGGTGTTCAGACATAACAGAGTTGGAGAGAAACTGGAAGATCCAGGAAGGCAATGTTCCAGGCAGTATTGGGAAGGAAATTGTAAAGTTCCAGAGACCCAGTCAATCCGGGGGTTGTGGGCCCGGAGCCAGGGGATGCCAAGGATCACTGGAAACAAGGGTGAAGAGATTACATCCAGGATTAATAATTCCCTATGATCAGCGGAAGTAGAAGCAGGTAGAGGAAGGGTTTCTTGGGTCACTTGACCCGATTTGATGTGGGATCCGTCGGCCAGAAAAACTGAAAGCCTGAGGTCTTTCTTTCGAAGAGGAATGTGGTGCAGACTGGCAAAGGTGGCATCAATAAAACAACTGCAGGCGCCGGAGTCAATGATTGCGTTGACCGGAATCGTTCTTCCTGGGAGCTGTAAAGACAGAGAAAGAGCAAGGTGTGTTGTATTGGTTGAGAGAGTGGAGACGTTGACAGGAACAGAAAAACGACACTTACGCATCTTGATAGGGCAGTTGGCGACATAATGACCGGGCTCACCACAGCAGTGTCATCTTAAGAGCATTATAGGCCCCCGGGCAATACAGTGCACTGGGGCCCTGTCTACACAATCACGCACAAGAATTACTGACAAAAATCATAAAATTTACTGGCAGAACCACATTTTTTACTGCCACTGCAAAAAAAGTACCTAAAATTACAGTTTTCAGTGCCCAATAATGCAAATGTCAGTATTTAAACTATAAACATATAGCTAGTGCTATTAGAAATGTGTTTAAGTTAAACAAAAGTAAAAAAAAAAAAAATGTCTTCATTGACATGAAGGTCAGGTTACTATAACCCAGCCAGCACAGAGTTTCCTCTTACATCAGAGTCTGCAGGATTCCCCCTTACAGTGAAAGGGAACTCTTATGTAAAGGGGAACGCTGCAGATCATGATCTAAGGGGGGAACTCTGATGTGGAGGGGGGCTATGGTGACCAGAGACCACCTTATATCAGAGTCCACTGCTTTCTCTTTCCCACTTACATCAGGGTCCGCAGACTGAGTTCCCCCTTGCATTGTAAGGGGGAATCCTACAGACTCTGATGTGGGGGGTACTCTGGTGACCAGAGACCACCTTCCTTAGATTAAATACACTAAGGTAAGGGGGGTCACTAATATAGGAGGGGGAACCTTTATATCAGTGCCCCCTTACATTTTTGCATTCACTCCCCCCTTACATCAGCAACCCCCCGCACTCGTGGAGGACCGGATCTTCTCTGTGATTTCCGCGAACTGGGCATGGGCAGTTCTAACCCGTCACTCTCCATAATTTTTTACTGGGGTTGCTGGGCAGCTGGTGGGGCCCCCCAGGCAAGCGGGGCCCCCGGGCAACTGCCCAGCGTGCCCAATGGAAAAGATGGCCCTGCACCACAGTAGAGGCACAAATTTAGCTGACGACGACGTGTTCGTTCTTCTGGAGGCAGAGTGGGTCGCATGACCCCAAGTTGCATAGGCTCTGAGGTATCAGGAGGAGAGCTGGCCGTATTAGAATGGACGGGTGGTTGGTAGCGAGAGGCAGGCAGGGGTGCTTTAGTAGTGACCCATACAGGGCGACTTAGATGAGAAGATCGCTCTGCTCGTCGCTCTCGTAGGCGTCGGTCAATCTGTATGGATTTATCAATTAAGTCCTCCAAGGTATCAGGAACCCCAATACGGGCCAACTCATCCTTTAAGTTTTCTGAAAGTCCCAAACGGAATTGGTGACGCAGAGCTGCGCTGTTCCACTGGGTGTCCGCACTCCAGCGGCGAAAGTCCGTAACATACTCCTCAACGGCTCGGCGGCCTTGTTAAAGCGCAAGCAGGGCGGCCTCAGCAGTAGCAGTTCGCTGAGGATCGTCATAGAGTTGTGCCATGGCCTGAAAGAAAGCAAGTAGAGTCTCAGTGTTGGTGCCATTTTCCTCCAATAGTCGGTGCGCCCAGGTTAGAGGCTCTCCTTGAAGAAGCGACACCACAAATCCCACCTTTGTGGCTTCTAAAGAGAAAGTCCTAGGTTGGAGAGCAAAATATAATTGGCAGGTGTTGCGGAAATTCTGGAATTTGGAGCGATCCCCGGTGAATCGCTCTGGCATCGGAACCCTGGGTTCGGGTGGTAGCATCACTACAGTTGGAGCAGTGGCTGATGAAGACGATCTGGCGGAAGATTCAGGAGTTGCGTCTCCGGACAGATTCTGTACTTGGCCTTCCAGTCGCATGTAGCCGTCCTGTAGATTTTTAACAGCTTGGGTGAGAGATGCGAGGTGTTTACAAATCTCCTCCATTGCTGGGGCCACTCCTGAGGGCTCTGACATGGCTGTCTGATACTGTTATGTATCACGTACCTGGTAACCAGAGCCCGGTGGTAGGAGTAGGCCTCTCTTACAACTCCGGCTTGTGAGCTGCTGGATATGGGACAGCAGACTCAGAAGCCTGGCGGGGTAGGAGTGCCGGCTGGCTGGATAGGTGAGTAGATGCAGACCACTGCTGGAAGTGTAGACTGGAGCTGAAACCGGAAGTAGAGTCCGTGACACTGACAGAAGATTCACAGCAACAACTGAGAAGGCAAGCTGGTTAATAGACAGCAGACGGAAGCAGGGTCAAAACAAGCCGGATCACAATAGAGAGTTCAGGTATTCAGATGGGGTAAGCAGGAGAGTAGTCGTTGTACAGGCAGGTAGGTCTGGCAACAGTGGATCAATCAGAGGTAGGTCGATCTGTCTCCGGACAGATTCTGTACTTGGCCTTCCAGTCGCATGTAGCCGTCCTGTAGATTTTTAACAGCTTGGGTGAGAGATGCGAGGTGTTTACAAATCTCCTCCATTGCTGGGGCCACTCCTGAGGGCTCTGACATGGCTGTCTGATACTGTTATGTATCACGTACCTGGTAACCAGAGCCCGGTGGTAGGAGTAGGCCTCTCTTACAACTCCGGCTTGTGAGCTGCTGGATATGGGACAGCAGACTCAGAAGCCTGGCGGGGTAGGAGTGCCGGCTGGCTGGATAGGTGAGTAGATGCAGACCACTGCTGGAAGTGTAGACTGGAGCTGAAACCGGAAGTAGAGTCCGTGACACTGACAGAAGATTCACAGCAACAACTGAGAAGGCAAGCTGGTTAATAGACAGCAGACGGAAGCAGGGTCAAAACAAGCCGGATCACAATAGAGAGTTCAGGTATTCAGATGGGGTAAGCAGGAGAGTAGTCGTTGTACAGGCAGGTAGGTCTGGCAACAGTGGATCAATCAGAGGTAGGTCGATAGCAGCCGAGGTCAGGATCGGAGAGGTGCGGAAGGTCAAACAAGCCGGGTCAAACAGGTAATAGCAGATAATCAGGTTTCTTCAGGGTAACAGCGTTCAGAGACTGTAGATCAGACAGCAATGTGCTGGAGCTGTCAGTGTCCATTTAAAGCCGTTTTGGCGCCAAAGAGTCAGCGCGCACGCGCGCGCCCCGCTGCGCGCGCTCCCGCCGTGCACGCGCGCGCCGTTAACGCACGCGCGTGCACCACAGGCACACGACGGTGCGCGATTGCGCGCCGCTGATTTAACCCTCTGGAAGGATTCCGGATTTGAGAGGTGAGTCCCTGACATGGCCCCTCCGGTCCGTCCTCCACTACTACTGTGGGGATTTGAATAGCAGACGTCCCTTGGCGTCTACCACTACGAGAGGACCTGCTATCGCAAGGTCCCATTGGTCATCCTGCTTTACAGTCAATGGCTTTAACAGCATGGCCTCTAGGTGCCTCAGAAACCACAGTTTGAGAACATTAGGGAAGTTCCCTTGTTGACACTTTCTCAGAAAGTGGTCCTTTTGGTGGCTGTTAGGTCAGTTAAGACAGGTTCTGAGCTGGCAGCCTTGTCATGAAATGCTCCCTATCTGATCTTCCACAAGGATAGGGTGGTGTTGCGTCCGCAACCTTCTTTTCTTCCTAAGGTCATTTCGACCTTCTATCTCAAGGAAGACATTGTACTGCCATCCTTGTGTCCTCATCCGTTGAATCCTAAGGAGACGACGTGGTATTCCTTGGACGTTGTCCGAGCTCCGAGAATATACGTGTCTGTTTCTGCTCCGTTCCGGAGTTCAGACTCGTTGTTTGTTTCGGTGGCTTGTCCTAAGAAGGGCCCAGCGGTCTCATCGGCCACCATTTTGAGGTGGATCCGACAGATCCTGATCAGGCTTACGCCATAAAGGGTCGGGTGCCTCCCTGTCATGATGCATTCGACCAGGGCAATGGTGCCTCTTGGGCTTTCTGACATCAAGCGTCTGTTTCCTAGGTGTGTAAGGCGGCGACCTGATCGCCCGGTCACACTTTCACTAAACTTTACAAGTTGATGTGAGTGCATCTTCGGATGCTTCTTCGACCGCAAAAGTTTTGCAGGCGGCTGTTTAGTGTTACAACTCCTCAGTTGAGGAGCTCTGTTTAGTTTTGGGGTGAAGTTTAATTTTATGCTGTTCCCACCCCTCATTTTGGCACTGCTTTGGGACGTCCCACTTTGTCAAGATTAGGGCTGTGTCCATCCATGAACGAAAGAGAAAATAGTATTTTATACTCACCGTAAAATCCTTTTCTCTGAGTTCATGGACAGACACAGCACCCACCTCTCTTTTTTTACGTTTGTACTGCTTGCTAAAAACTTAACTGCTTGGTGCAGGCTGAGGGGATATAGCCAGTAGGACCCCCCCTGGGCGGGGTTGTTCAGCTTTGAAGTTGTTAACACTTTCTGCCTAGTCACTCCTAAAGGAACGCTATTTCCCACTTTGTCAAGATTAAGGCTGTGTCCGTCCATGAATTCAGAGAAAAGGATTTTACGGTGAGTATAAAATCCTATTTTTTTTATTACAGATGTCTATATTTACCGTAGATGCAGCTCATATGGCAGGCTTGCCCCAGTGAGCGAGACCGAATGTGAACGTCGCATTGAGTCTCCACCAAAATGTGACATTGAGATTGAGACTCCACCAGAAAGTGACATTGAGACTCCACTAGAAAGTGACATTGAGACATCCCCCAGCACTAGGGAGATTGTCCCAATCACATTCAATGGCTTTAGATTCCATTGCTTCCTCTGAGCTGGAAGTTTCGGAAAGTAAGTGGTCAGATCAATCTTTACCCTTATTTAAAATGTTCAGATTGTCTGGGGCTCTGTTGGAGAGATT
The DNA here is from genome assembly GCF_905171775.1 of Rana temporaria. Lineage (NCBI taxonomy): Eukaryota > Metazoa > Chordata > Amphibia > Anura > Ranidae > Rana > Rana temporaria. The sequence goes on from NC_053490.1 coordinate 142,340,925, forward strand.
TCCCCTCACTTCCTGTCCTGCTGATGATGTTTTCACCAGATAGGAAGTAATGGAAAATCTGCAACAAGGGCACTGACAGAAATCTCTTCCCCCTACTCTATTAAAGAAGACTTTATATTTCTGAGTGAGTGAGTGAGAAACTTATATAGCGCAAACTGAATCGCCTCTGGGCGCTTGGTGTCCATTCCCTGGGCTCTCAGAAGAGATGGGTTTTGATCTTTCTCCTGAATGCCAGGTGGTTTACCTCCAGCCGGATACTGGTTGGTAGAGCGTTCCATAGTCTGGGTCCTTGGACCGCGAATCTTCGTTCTCCTTTGGACTTGTATCTGTTTTTTTGTGTATATGACTGCTGCAGAGCGACACATACACTATGGAACCCAATTCATCTCTCTATTTACTTCAGCTAAATATGTTTCAGGTGCATTAAAATAAAAGGCTTTACAGTTACTGTTTTCTAAAGCGGTTAAAGCCAAAGTAGAAAAGCCTGTCACCTACTTACATGCTGCAATGTGCAGTATTTGCTCTCTGTTGAGAAGCAATGGTTCAAGCCCCCCTTCCTCAATGAGCCCAGGCTAGGGCTCCCCAATTGGCAAACCTCAGTTCCATACTACTGGTGAGCTTGGGGCTCTGATCCAGAAAGGGGTGTGCTGAACCTCTGTAGAGAGCCCACTGCGTCTCTAAAGAGAGCAAAGATTTCCATTCTGAAGCACGCTGGCAGGGGGCTGGCTTTTTAATTCGGGTTGTGGCTGCTTTTTAATGACAAGAACTTGTTAAACTTATATTGCACATATTTTGCTTTCATGCATCTGCAATGCATTCATGATATCAGCTGAAAGTTCAATTGAGCTTTTAACTATATAAAACAGAGAAGGAATCAGGGTGGTGCAACTTAGGATAACAACTTCTTAATGAAGGAATGAGTTGTAGTAGAATGAGAGGGTCTCACCTTTCTTGGTGGATTCTTCATTGACTTATACTTCAGTACACCAGGATGAGTGAGGCTGCAGCCAGGAGTGAGAAAAGGTCCTGGACTTTCAGCAGTTTCACCAATGAAGACCCTGTGATGAACAAAATACTATGGTATGTTGATTCTAGACATTACGCTGCACCCATAAATGAAATATTAAACAATGTAAATTAACTTCTGTAATTGTCAGCTATAATTCTCTCTCCTTCTGTCCCCTCCAGGTGGTTTTGGCATCACACACTTCCAATGATGAACTGCTCGCTCTCAAAATCATCACCAAGGACAACTATTATGTCAAGGAGATCCTCAACGAGAGCCGAATACTTCAGGAAGTTCGTACAAGCCCATTCTGCACCCATGTATATGGTGCCTTCAAGAAAAAGGTAAGTAACTCTACCTTCTACTTATTTTGTGAGAGAGGTCGGTGTTAAATGGTTATCCTCTCAAAATACTGCCATTAGGAACACCTACCTTTCTCACAACCTATCCAAGATTGCATAGGGATTCACATAGCGAATAATTTCTATAACATTGATCTTTCTTTCCTCTGTACAGGACAAAGTCTTCGCCATGGAATACCTAAGTGGTGGAGACCTGATGAACTTCATAAAAGAAAGAGCACCACTAGATATTGCGACAATAAGGTAAGACAATTGGGTACCATAATAACAGGGATAGAGGTAGAATATACTATAGGATTGTCCTAGATATGCAATTGCTGCGGGACTTTTCAGTAGATCTGTCCTAGCAAAGCTCTCCTTTTATATGTACAATCACACACTGAGCAGACATCCCAAGCACCGGACATATCTTAGTAGACCTCTAGTGAGACTGATTTTGGACCATCTATTTTACCCTGAGAATGGTCTGCCACTGTGTGTCTACAGATGTCGCAGTGTGTCCGAACGTTAATAAGCAGTTCATCCAATGGAAGCCTTCGAACTTCCATCTGATTGGGCAATCTGTAACTTATCTCCACTCATATTTACAAGCAATGATATTGTATGGGGGCCTACAAAAACATGTATTTGATTTCTATCTAACAGGTTCTTGTATAACATCATGTTTGCTAAAGTTAGTTTGTAAATGTAAAAAAAAAAATTGTACTTTTGGATGGAATGTGGAAGCTCTTTTTATTGCTTCCTGCTTTGTCCTTACATAATGCTGCCATAGATGGATCAAAATTCAGCCGGTTCAGAAAGGACCAGACAAATTTTGATCCATCTTTGGACATGCTGGTTGTACTGAAGTTCACTGCCTTCTGTACAACCAACCTGTCTGTTTTTTTCTTGCTATAGCTGCCAGCAGTGATCAATGTATTCTGACTGCTAGGAAACCTCAAAATACTAAATCTTCGCAGGAGGGATTCATCAACACTGACTGTGTTGATGGGGGAATTGAGCAATTCTCTTTCCTGCAAACTTGCTTAATGTATGGCCAGCTGTACAATCACATTCAATCATATTTGGACATTTTTACTATCACAAAAAAATAATTTGTGAGAATTTATAAAGTGTATGTGCTACAAATTCCTCAGCGATTTCAAATATCCATATAAGTCTCTTTTATGTATTGTGCTAAATTCTGCCATTATTGATAATATTTTCTTTGAACGTGATTTAGTTATAGCAAGCATGCATGACTATACCTGATAATTGTAGCGTTAGGATAATTTTTTTGTTATTTTTTGGCTTAGATTACCATACATAATGCTTACCATCAATCTTTTCTATGTCTCAATCATATTCCTCACCGCAGAGATCCTTTGCGGCCTGCAGTTCCTTCATAACCGTGGGATAGTACTCACGGGATCTCAAACCTGACAACATTCTGCTGGACAGCATTGGACATGTGAGGATCGCCGACTTTGGCTTATCAGCAATAGGTGTGGGCTCTGACAAGGCCCTTGATGACTCGGTCGGCACTCCAATGTACAGGGCACCAGAGGTGAATATTAGATTGTTTTGTTTTTTCTGTCTTCTTGTCCGTAAAATAATTATTACAGAGTACAGACCATTCTAAACTTTTTAATATTTCCACAGATCTATTTGAAACTGCCATATGGATATCCCGCTGACTCTCTCCCTGGGAGTTAGGGCCCTTTCAGACGTGCGGACCGTATGTCCGCATTTTCATCCATCCGTTGCGGATGAAAACGGGACATACATGGGTCCCTATGTGATTGCGGGTGTCAGCGGATGACCATCCGCTGACACCTGTAATCGTCCGCCTTCGCAAAGATCCGATTTTTCGGACGGAAGAAAATCCTATTTTTCTTCCGTCTGCCGGATCGGATGAACAAGGACATACGGTCCGTGTTCATCCGATCCCCCTTAGGGGAGAGCGGAGGAAAGACAGGGCGGTCCCTGCACAGTGTGCAGGGGACCGCCCTGTCAGCTGCCAGCTCAGCAGGGATTTTACGGAGGATCCCCGCTGAGCTTTTGCGGACACACGGAGCGGATCATTACTGATCCACCCGTGTGAAAGGGCCCTTATAGTCCATATGATGGCAACTGGATATTACCCAATCATGGGTTTAGACGCCAACATGCTTCTATGCTCCATCCTCAACCAGCCTCCACCGTTCCCAGAGGATTTTAATATGGATCTCAAGGACCTCATAGGCGACATAGTAAGTAAACACCATCTGTAGCCAGTATAAAAATGGCTATTCTATTAATATTATAAAAGTAGAATTGCAGAATCATTGCCTAATTACCATTGATAACCTATTTTTTGTCTGTTGTTACAGCTCCTATGCAAATGGCAAGCTATGAGAGAGATGCTTTGTGAAAATCTGCAAGGTGTAGACTGGAACTTAACCCACTAATGATTATATCACAAGTATAGTTTCTATACTTTAAAACACAGGTGTCAAACACAAGGCCGGTGGGCCGAATCCGGCCCTCCAAGCCATGTGGCCCTCACACCTCTCCTACAGCTGTAGGAGAGCTCCAGCCCTCCTCTGGTCCTTCTCCAGACCCTAACTTTCTGCTTTCAAGCAATGCATCCAGCTTCTTCCCAGCGGCAGCATAAGGAAAGGGGGGTGCACTGTGATGTATTGGGAGAGTGGGGGACTCAACTTCTGTTGGTGGGTTGGCTCTTGACATCTAATGTAAATGGAAGGGGATGCGCTGGACATCTAATCTTACAGACACAACTGGCCCTTTTGAGGGCAATCATAATGCTGATGCGACCCACAAAGAAATTGAAACTTTTCATAGCCTTACAAACATGCTATATTAAATTTATATATGTTTATCAATGGTTAAAAATAAACATAATATAATACAATGTGGTACATTATAAAAATACATAAATTCAAATAAGTGAGATTATTCAATTAATTATGCATATATTTGCCCTATTATAATGTAACATTATGTAATAGGAATTATTGCTAATATAATTGCTTATAGTGAATAATGCTGGTTCATATGGTAATTTTTTTTAATAAGCCCCTTAGTCATGAAAAGAAAAAAAAAATGATGTGTTACAACTCATGGTTCTCTTGAAATACAAGACAATGGTCTCCTACAATACACACTAGCACATGGACCTTATATTGTTTATTTGTCTAATGCCGCATACACATGATCGGAAATTCCAATGTGAGCTTTTGGTCAGAAATTCCGACCGTGTGTAGACTCCATCGGAATTTTTCTGTCGGAATTTCCGTCAAGAAAAATTTGAGAGCTGGTTCTCAAATTTTCTGACAAGAAAAGTTCTTGGAGGAAATTCTGAACGTCTGTATGCAATTCCGACGCACCAAAAACCACGCATGCTCGGAATCAAGTCAACGCATGCTCGGAAGCATTGAACTTATTTTTTCTCGGCTCGTCGTAGTGTTGTACGTCACCGCGTTCTTGACGGTTGCAATTTGGTGTGACCGTGTGCATGCAACACAAGTTTTAACCAAGATTCAGTCGGGAAAAAAATCCACGGTTTTCTTGTCGGATTTTCCGGTCGTGTGTATGCGGCATAAGTGTCCAGACAAATATTTTTTGAACAAGATGGCTCCTAAACTGCGCATAAAGACATATGAAACATGTATGATATGCATAGGCCTTAGGAATTAATTATTTTTAACCCCAATAGTTCTGACAGGTTCTAACACCCATTACTGACCTCCTTTTGGAAATGATAACCATCTGTCTGTCAGCTTCATACAGTGGCTTCAGAATTCTCTATGTCTGTGACCAGGATCAAGTGCACAGCAAGCTAAGTCACAGTAAAGTTAGAATTTCTGATTGCCATGTTTTTCTGGATCAGCGACTCAAAAATACATTAATGACATTGGATGAATATGAAAGCCGTGGCAGCCATCCAGACCTAACATCAGCACTTCATGGCGCTGATAGAAACTATTGGTGGAGCTGGTAGGTTTGGTCAGTTTTGTAATTGAAAGCTGGTCAAAAGTGCTAACAAATACCTACAAATTGCAGTGTATGGCCTGCTGTATGCGGAGTGGCAACTGGTGCTCGGGCTCTGAAACACAGTGATTTACCTTATCTGGCACTCTTGAGTGAAATGATCTCCTTTCTGATGGTGCCTGCATTTTCCATCCTTGACTGAATCCAGTTAGTAGAAGAGCAGTGCAAGGCATGGATTCTATATAAAGATAAGTGACTTCTGACTGCCAAAGCTAGAAGGAGCTTACCTAATTAACACCATTGATAGGGCATGATTCCTCCCACTGACACCAATGATGATATCTGTTCCTTCTATTGACACCAACGATAGAAAACTTTTCTGCCATCCACTGATCATGGGGATTTTTTTTACTCCCACACAAGCATTTTTATTTATTCCTGCTGACCATCAATGATAGACATTTTTTTTTGTTCCTACTGAAGCAGAGACTTTCTCCCACAGACCACTTACATTGGGTTTTTTATTCCCACTAACCATTGACACTAAGGGGCAGATCCACAGAGAGAGTACACCGGCGTATCTACTGATACGCCAGCGTACTTTCAAATTTCCCGCGTCGTATCTTTAGTTTGAGTCCTCAAACCAAGATACGACGGCATCTGGGTTAGATCCGACAGGTGTACGTCCTCGTACGCCTTCGGATCTTAGATGCAATACTTCGGCGTCCGCTGGGTGGAGTTTGCGTCATTTTCCGCATCGGGTATGCAAATTAGCTATTTCCGACGATCCATGAACGTACGTGCGGCCGTCGCATTCTTTTACGTCGTCTCTAGTCGGCTTTTTCCGGCGTATAGTTAAAGCTGGTGTTTTGCGGCGTATAGTTAGACTTGCCATGTTAAGTATGGCCGTCGTTCCCGCGTTTAATTTGAATTTTTTTTTTTTGCGTAAGTCGTCCGTGAATCGGGATGGACGTAATTCACGTCTATGTTAAAAAAAATGACGTCCTAGCAACGTCATTTAGCGCAATGCACGGCGGGAAATTTAGGGACGGCGCATGCGCAGTTCATTCGGCGCGGGGACGCGCTTCATTTAAATGAAACACGCCTCCGAATTCGGCCGCCAGAGATAGACTACGCCGCCGTAACTTACGGCGCGAAATCTTTAAGGATTCGAAGATAACACAAGTAAGTTACGGCGGCGTAGCGTATCTCTGATACGCTGCGCCGGGGCAGATCCACAAAGATCTGCCCCTAAGTTTTTTTCTTACACCCACTAACTCTAGAGCATTGCTTCCTCAAACTGATCTTTGGTTACAGGACATTTTTTTACTCTCACTGACCACTGCCGCTGGGGTTTATTTTTACTTCCACTGTAAATGAGGCATTCTTTACACCACTGATATTGATGCTAGGGCATTTTACTCTCAATGACCTCAGTTTGAGCCCCAACAGTCTGACGGATAGTAAACAGCCCTTTCTTTAATCATTTGACATCCCAGCTATAGTCATATGGCGTCTGCAGGAGGGATCTCCCATCTTGGGCGGGTGTCATATGACGTCCTGGACTTCCCTGCCGCCTAGGGGGCGCGCGTGCCCACCACGTAGCTCAGAAGCCGATGCGCGTGCCCGGAGGCCACAATGTCCGCTGGTCACCCTCGATTGCCGGTGACACAGCCAAGAACGTGGATCCATGTCCTGTCAGAGGAGAGGAAACCAATGGTGTGTTCCCAGTACAGAGCAACACCGATCGGTCTCCTCCCCTTGTGAGTCCCTGCCCCTACAGTTAGAATCACTCCCTAGGATACGCATTTAACCCCTTGATCGCCCCCTAGTGTTAACCCCTTCCCTGTCACATTTATAGAGTAATCAGTGCATTTTTATAGCACTGATTGCTGTATAAATGTGAATGGTCCCAAAATAGTGTCAAAAGTGTCCGATGTGTCTGCCGCGATGTCACAGTCGCAATAAAAAGCGCAAATTGCCGCCATTACTATTAACAAAAATAATAATAAAAATGCCATAAATATATCCTCTATTTTGTAGATGCTATAACTTTTGCGCAAACCAATTAATATACGCTTATTGCAATTTTTTTTACCAAACATATGTAGAAGAATACATATCGGCCTAAACTGAGGAAAAAAATAGTTTTTTTTTTTTTTAAATTGGATATTTTTTTTAAACTTGTTACTCTTCTTTTGTTTCAAGCGCAAAAAAATTGCAGAGGTGATCAAATACCACCAAAAGAAAGCTCTATTTGTGGGGAAAAAAATGTCATTTGGGTACAGTGTGGTATGACTGCGCAATTGTCGTTCAAAGTGCGACAGCGCTGAAAACGAAAAATTGGCCTGGGCAGGAAGGGGGTGAAAATGCCCTGTATTAAAGTGGTTAAAAATGTAAGTGTAAACAGCTTTTGATCATCCACAAATTGCATGAATCTCAACATCTGATCACCAAAAAAAAAATATTTCTGCCATTCCTATCTTTTTGATAATGTGAAGATATTCAATATTTGTTTATTTTATTAAAAATGGCCTGTGTGTATAACCAAAAACAGACATACTATGTGATTTCAAAGAAAATTTCAAGTAGGCTAAACAGACTTATATTACAGAAGGAAAAGGCATTTTTACCAAAATGAACCATAAGTTGGGAACATCATGAAATGTCAGCGTGTAGCATTTTTACTGGAGCACTTAAGGGACTTGGGATTAGTCGAGGTCTTTCTGGGTATGTGAGAGAATATACTTTATAAATTCCTTTTATCTGAAAATGTTGCAATGAAAGCCTGATCAACCCTGTGTTTCTTTGTTTCATGGAGTGACGTAACCCTATAACCTCTACCAGGAGATCTCAAGAATAGCTACCAGTTGAACAGAGCCACTGGAGAGAGATAAATGTTTAACTGTTTGAGAGTGGGCCTGTACATTTTGATATACACATCATATTCTCATATTTTCAAATGTTAAAATAAGTTCTAAATTATTCACATAAAAGCCAATATAATCACATTAGAGAGTAATACCTGAACTTATTTCAAACAATGGCATTTTACTTTTTAGGACAATAACTTGCATATTAGCCTTTAAAATTAGCACTTTAGGTTTCTCCCATAGACTTTAACAGGGTGTTCCGCGGCTTTTCGAATTTGCCACGAACACCCCAAATTGTTCGTTGTTCACCGAACAGGCGAACAGGCAATGTTCGAGTCAAACATGACTCAAAGCTCATCCCTACTGTCTAGCAAGGGTTGTCCGATTAGGTAAAACTGGAAGAATAGTTTGAAGCAAGGTTGTTTATTTGCAGCGTGTTGGAGGCAGTGTTGCCAACCTTTAATTTTTTTTGCTGATAGCCAGTAAAAAAACTGGCAATTTTCTCCTACAAGTAAATGCCAGTGAGAAGGAAAAAGGTTGCCAATAAAAAATATGTCTGTGACGCTTGGTTCAGAACTGTGCTTGCACAATTCTGGTCCAGAGCCAGCCAAGACCATCTGAGTGCCTGCCAGTGTTGCCAACCGTCCGTATTTTTACGGACAGTTCGTAAAAACAGGCACTTTTTTCCCCCGTTCGTAAATGTCCATGGTTGCGGAAATGTGCCAGTAAAAATAGCCGAGATCGGTTCGGCTTGGAACTGCACATGGAGATTGGTGGTAGGGGGTGATGGTGGCTTGCGGTGGCACCGCAGAGGGCGATGGAGGCAAGGGGAGATTGGAGGCAGGGGGTGTTAGTGGCAGGGGGTGATTGGAGGCAGGGGGTGTTGGTGGCACCGCAGAGGGGGATGGTGGCATCGCAGAGGGTGGGGATGGAGACAGGGGTTGTTGGTGGCACCGCAGAGGGGGGTGGGGGCACGAGGAGATTGGAGGCAGAGGGAGATTGGAGGCACCGCAGAGGGGGTGAAGGCAGGGGGTGTTGGTGACAGAGGGGGTCAAGGCAGGGGGTGATGTGACTAAATAATTTGCACTTCTAGTAGGTTGGCAACACTGGTGCCTGCTACAGCGTGTTCGGACGTCAGCGGCGGGGGATGTGTCTGGTGAAGGTGGTGCCTGAGTGTGTCATATGATATCATGGTGCAAGGGAGTCGATCGGCCGCAGCCTTTTGTGCGGTCTGCAGAACAATTTTCAATTTCAAGAAATGGTTCTAGAGCAGAAGATGAAACCATTGGAAATGTGTAACTTGAAATATGCCCATAAGTTACAACAATCTTATAAAGAATATAGACCACCATCACCGTATCACCCAGCTGAGACCATCCGAGTGCCTGCTACAGTGTGTTCGGGTGTCGCCGGCGGGGGGTGGATCTAGTGGAGGCAGTGCCTGAGTGTGTCATGTAATGTCGTGGTGCAAGGGAGACGAGCTGAGCGGCCAGAGCCTCATGTGTGGCCTGCGCAATGAGAGCAAGGCAAGCCGAGAGCTGGACTGTCAGTGCTGTTATGACTGGAGTGGACTGAAGGCACCACCTGGCATGGAGAGAGATTGTCACTGACTCAAGAGGAGACGTGTCGGTGAGGTGTTATCATCATCTGTACTGCTGCACACTGCTGTCAGTGCCACTGTGAGGGTTGATTTCATGTGTGTGTGTGTGCGCCTGCCCATTCTAATTTCTTGCCCTTGTTTTTTTTGCCTTATTATCTACTTTGAATCACATTGCTAATTGCAAATTGTACTTGTTTGTAGCTTAATACTGAAATTTGAAATCATAATTTTTTAACTTATGGAAATGCCAGTAAAACTTGGCTGTGCCAGTACATTTTGGGTGTTGTGTCTGTAAATTTCAATCTGGTAGCTTGGGGAGGCAACAGGTGATGTGACATAGAATTCCCCATATATAAGTACACGTGGGTGCTCACTAACCATCTGAACAAGGTTAAGATATGGAAAAAATCCTATTGGCTAGAGGGCGGAGCTAAAGTGGATATAAAAAGTCTTCATAGCCGTTAAAATGTCAGGTTTCTGTGATGTAAAAAAATGAGACAAAGATTAATAATTTCAGAACTTTTTCCACCTTTAACGTGAGCTATAAACTGTATAACTCAATTGAAAAACAAACTGAAATCTTTTAATGGGGGGGTACAAAAGAATTTCCAAGGCATTAGATATACCATGGAACACAGTGAAGAAAAAAAGGAGCTACAGGAATATTTGGCAAGTACTGGCTGTGTGGTACACAGTGGCGGCCCATCCATTAGTGACACACCGAAACCACCCCACCATACATGCGTTCGACCCCCTTACCTACATGCAGGGCACCAGACACATGGATTCCAATCAGGTTTTTTTAAGCACATGATTAGAGCCTGAGGCTCTAATTAGCTTCAACAAAGGGTAGCCTTGGGTCGCAGAGCACTGCGCCCAAAGCCAACCTGATTGTGTGACATAAAATTAATGAATATTCGCTATTGTAACACTGATTCTGCTCCCGCCCAATCAGGAAGCATTTTGTGAAACCGGTCACCCAACTGTCTAATATGATGAGGGGGAGGAGATGCAGGGGAAGTGAGGAAGCAGCCAGAGAGAACAGCTCTGAGAGAAGCTGACGCTGCCCGGATCGCTGCCCGAGAGATGGGGTAAATGCGAAGCCCTGACTACTGACTGACTGACCAGGGGGTGTGACCCTCGTGACCCAGCCAGCCGACCGACCATAAGGGAGGATAGTATGGGCGCTGTCCATGACCTGACTGATCGTTTGCCGCCACTCCCTTCCAAAAACAAATCACCAGCCGCTGGTGGTACATGTGACAACAATCTCCCCTATTCTTCATATGTCTGGGCTTTTCTTACAAAGCCTTTTCTTACAAAGAAAAACATCCAAGCCTGGAAACATTTTGCAAAAACACATCTGAAGTCTCTTAAAAGCATGAGGGAAAATTGGATTTGATCTGTTGAAACCAAGGTTGAATTTTTTGGCCATAATTCAAAAAGATACATTTGGTGCAAAAACAACACTGAACATCACCAAAAGAACATCATACACACAGTGAAGCATGGCAGTGGCAGCCTCATGCTTTTTTTTCCTTTTTTTTAGTCAATGTAGAGGGAATTATGAACAGTTCCAAAAACGATTCAATATTGGCACAAAACCTTTATGATTTTGCCAGCAAGCTGAACATGAAGAGGAACTTAATCTTTCAGCATGACAACGACACAAAGCATACATCCAAATCAACAAAATAATCGCTTCACCAGAAGAAGATAACATTTCGAGATGGCCCAGCCAGAGCTTAAACCTGAATCTGATTGAAAATCTGTGGGGTGATTTGAAGAGGGCTGTGCACAGGAGATGCCCTCACAATCTGACAGATTTGAAGTGTTTTTTTGTAAAGAAGAGTGGGCAAATATTGCCAAGTCAAGATGTGCCATGATGATACTCATCAAAGAGTGGGCAAATATTGCCAAGTCAAGATGTGCCATGATGATACTCATACCCAAAAAAGACTGAGTGCTGTAATAAAATCAAAAGGTGCTTCAACAAAGTATTAATTTAAGGGTGTGCACACTTATGCAACCATATTATTTTAGTTTGTGCCTGGGACCTTTACTTAAATTAAGTAGATTGGGGCATTTGCATTGTATACATACTAGGTTTCTTGGGATCATCTCACAAGACCTCAGGGAAATAGTGCCACATACCTGTGTATTTAGCTGTTGTAATAAAGCACAGCTTTATTAACAATGGTAGTCGGTAGGTAAAATCTCCTGCAGGTCTTTTTTTTTTAGCTTTCTGATCCTAGACATAGTGACATTTAATGCTGTGTACACATGATCATTTTCCGGCATGAAAAAAACGACGTTTTTCAGCATCTCGAAAAAACTTTGTTTTTTCCAACTTCATCATTAAAACGATGTTGCCCACACACAATCGTTTTTAAAAAATGCTCTAGCAAAGCGCGGTGACGTACAACACGTACAACGGCACTATAAGAGGCAAGTTCCATGCGGATGACGCCACCCTTGGGGCTGCTTTAGCTTATTTTTTGTTAGTAAAAGACGATTTGTGCTTTTCTGTCTGTTACAGCGTGATAAATATGCTTACTCCATTATGAACGGTAGTTTTACCAGAACGAGCGCTCCCGTCTCATAACTTGCTTCTGAGCATGCGCAGGTTTTTAACGTTAGAAAAATAAATAACTGCGCCAACTCTAATAGCCAGCTTTGAGACTGGAAAAAATGTTCAATATAAATTAAAACATAAAATCAAATATTAAAAAATTGACTAGTAAATGAATTAGTCCAAAGTGAATGTCCTGATGAAAAAAGACACTGAATATGCAGCAGGAAACTGTACAGCTTGATTCTGATGACACCACAGTGAGAGGTATTACAAATCAGTGAAGCCACCACCACCTGGATAGCCTCTTACCAGATAGATAAGGCCTAGTACACACGAGAGGATTTATCCGCGGATACGGTCCACCGGACCGTTTCCGCGGATAAATCCTCTCAATAGGATTTCCGCGGATTTGGATCTGATGGAGTGTACTCACCATCGGATCGAAATCCCATCGCGATGACGTGTCGCGCCGTCGCCGCGATGATGACGCGGCGACGTGCGCGACGCTGTCATATAAGGAATTCCACGCATGCGTCGAATCATTCCGACGCATGCGGGGGATCCATTCGGACGGATTGATCCGGTGAGTCTGTACAGACCAGCGGATCAATCCGTTGGGATGGATTCAAGCGGATAGATTTTAAAGCATGTCTTCAAATTTTTATCCGCTTGAAATCCATCCCAGGGGATAAAAATCTGCGGAAACAGATCCGCTGGATTGTACACACCAGGGGATCTATCCGCTGGAGCCGGTCCGCGGATCAATTCCAGCGGATGGATCCTCTCGTGTGTACGGGGCCTAAGAGGGAATAGCCTTAAACAAGATACACCGCTCTCCAGAGGGATCCTAATCGCAATCATCCAAGGGAAAGATCTCCAGGGGAGAAGAGCCTGCTATCCAGCGAATCCAATCCTCCACACAGAGATAGAGTGGCAGCCCATCCACTCAGAGATCACGTAGTCACGTAGTCCCCAGAATAGAAACAGACTAATAGTGTGATACCGTTTGAGGGTGTTTATTAAATAAAAAAGAATGTACTTACAAATGTTATAAAAACAGCAAGCATAAAAACAAGTGCCGGCCGGCAACGAGAGCCCTTCCTCGTTCACATAGAGCGCGGTAGCGTCACTGAATGCAGGTTTTTACCGCCCTCACACAATCATTTTTTACAACCCGAAAAGCGACATTGTTTAAAACGTCGTTAAAAAATGCAGCATGTTCGGGAAAAAAAATTGTCGTTTTTCAGAACCCGAAAAATTATGTGAAGCCCACACACGGTCATTTTAAATTACATTTTTTTAAAACGTTGTGTTTTTCATGCCGAAAAATGATCGCGTGTACGCAGCATCAGGGTTAGGAAATGTAATGCTCTTTAGAATTCCAAAAATGTAATTGCAATGATCGTTACACAACCACCTAAAAAGTGTTATCCATCTTACAGTGAGTGTAACTGATGGCAAGCTGTGAAACGCTGTGTGAATAGGAGATCTTATATTTCACTCTGTTTTGCTGTGCTCACCAATAAATTATATTACAGTGGTTCTATTTTCATAAAGTGCTCTGTTTTTATTCTTGCTCTCTGGTGACCAAAACGGTTTCCTTCAGAAATTTCATTTCAAGAAGTGGTTTTAGAGCAGAAGATGAGACCATTGGAAATGTCTAACTTGAAATATGCCCATAAATTACAGCACAACAAACTTATAAAGAATATAGACCACCATCGCTGTATCAGCACTTCTTCAGCATGTGAGTAAAATTAAATATATCTTTAACCTTGTTTCTGAAGCAGGGAGTTAAAGTAAAAAGAAAGCCCAAGAGAAATATAGGGTTTCATATATACAGTGTGTGTGTATATATATATATATATCTCCACAAACTTCAAAAATACAGGAAGGGTTGATCTTCTTTTGCAAGTGCAGTTACTCCAGAGCTTATAAATGACGGAGAGCTCTGCGGACTTACATCTTCCAATCATGCAATTTTTTTAAGTTTCCTTGCATGTGATTGGGTGTTCTTTGTAAAGTGAAGTTTCATCTCATTTACTAAGCTCTGGAGCAAATGCCCTTGCAATGTACAACTGCACTTTCAAAAGTGCACAGTCTATTTGCCTTTAGTAAATCCACCCCATAGAGCCTGATGCATTAAACAGCAGAATCACAGACCGTGCATTGTAGGTCTCAATTTAGGCAATATTATTTCCATGCTCCGTGCAGCCCGTGCTGAGCTGTGTCTGAAAGGAACGTGTGGGCGGGAACACTTAAACAAGTAGCCGACAGCTAAAGAGCCACCAACTGAACGAGTGAGACTGGGAGCATCCTGGGAACATAAAGTACCTACTGAATACGGAGGATCCTAGGATTTTATAATCACAGCCCAGGATTTTCAAAGGCCCAGGCTAGGGTTTTAGCCACTCGCTGGTTTATTTACATGCTCTGGTAAGCCTCCTACTTATAGGGTGTTGGTGGTGGTGGTTCCTAAGTCACAATATACCTCATGTGTGTGCTGGTTTATGACATACTTCACCATTGAGTGTTTTCTTCTGTGACACGCTTCAAACATCGTGGATTCGTTGGAGGTTTCAACATTCATCTCCCCCCCCCCCCCCCCTGTGAGGATCGCCTAAAGGCCCTGGCTGGGGTTTGCAGCCGCAAGCATTTATTGCTTGCCATGTGGTAAGCCTCCAATTTTTACTGGTTCGTGGTGGTGGTTGTCACATATGCTCTCCAACATTTGTTCACTTTTATATGAACTATATCTATTGTGGACACACTGGGACTGAGTTCTTCTTTTTATAGCTTCCCATCGGTTTGGGTTTACTGGCTTCAATTTTTGTATTTATTACACATCAATCTTATTGTTTAGATCTATTTAATTAACTAGCGCAACATCCCCCTTCTTTCAATATTATTTCCTGGACTATGTGACAAAAAAGTATCAGATTTTAAAGTCTGACAAGTTCTGCTTGGGGCTACGAGATTGTGGGTTCCCTCTTATTTAAATGCTTTGCAGCATTGGGCTAATATTTTAAAAGGTAGTTAAGCTGTTCACTAGGAACCACTATAAAATGTAAAATGTAACATGTTCTATTAAATGGATTTGGGAACTAACCCATAACAATCTTGGAACTGCAGTTTTGGTTTCTTTCAGAACCACTTTCTCCTCTTACTACAATGGGTCTCTGGGCTTCATCCATTTTGGAATTGGAAGCTCTAAAGTAAAGATGAGGATGAGCTATGCACACCTTTCTTTACCCCATATTGAGTTTGTTTTAGTACTGAGAAAATCTAGCAATTTCCTTTGTGATGAGAGGAGGAGTAAATGGCCAACTGCAGTCCCTCACTGGACTTTTTGAAACCCCTTCTTAAAGCAATTATCTAATTTTCAAGTGCATACAGGTAAATATTCACCTATCAGAGGCTCCACACTGTTAAAGCCCTAATACAATTCGAATACCAGCCCATATTTACAATGTCCAAAAAAAGTGCTAGTGACGCCCTGCCTATAAATTAGCACTACTCAGCGCTCAAGAGTAAAAGATAATTAGCAGCAGGATGTGTGTGTGAATACATCGAATAAAATCAAGCAGCTGCTTAAAATACATAAAACATCACACAAACAGTAATAAAAAAATTCTTAATAGTCCCAGAGTTCAGTATAATACTGTAGCAGCGCTACTCTCAAACCACCGTTTGAAAGACCTCTATATGTAGTGCAAATAGGAAACAATAATAGTGCAGGTAAACGAGATGTAGTTGATCATATTATTCCTTAATATGTGCTCCTTTCACCAGGGGGTAGTGTAGCTGGCCAGCTAGAACCTGTCCTAGGTCACTAATATAACCTAAATGTAGTGCACATGTTTATATGTAAGAGACAAAACCAGAGTTATACATCAGACAGGAGGCTCATATCTTATGCATTATCTTTCTTTAATAATGCCCATAGCAGAAATACAGTAAACATTTATTGTAACTTAAAAAATTCAAAGAACTACCCTTCCCAGCAGTCCCTGGGCCAGTGTAGCCCCTCCCAGACCGTAGCCTATATAAGGGACTGTCTGAGGTAACCTATTCCTCTTTCTTTCTGCTCATAGCCAGAACTCAGATAAGTACATTACTCTATGTTTATAATTTTTATGTAGGCTTGCTTGTTATTTGGTTATCAGCAGCCTTTTTTAATTTGTGTAGATCCTAATGTCACATCGTCTTTCCACAGGGTGCTGGGGATCCTCCCACCCCGGCTTTTATTACAGCTACGGAGGTTTTTCCCTCCTCCGCTATTCCCTTCAACTTCCACCTGTATCTGTATATACCCTCTGATCCCCTCAGACCTTCATCTGTGTGTTGTTCTATCAACCTTCTGTCTTATGAAGCACAACTGATATTTCTAAAAATGATAAACGTTTAGTTTTTGCTGTATGCTTTTCCCACTTTGCTATCTGTGCCACCCGTTTTGTAGAGAACGCGGTTTCCTCTGATGTGTACATCTTACAGTCATTGGGCTTCTTTATTTGTTTATTTTACAATATACCGCTGCTTTGCTTCTTTTGTTTCCCCCCCGGTGCGCTCTGCACACTGCTCGTTTTCTGACTGGAGGTAGGACGGCGCCATTTTAACATCTCGGCGCCTTTTTTCCTACCTCCCTTCTTCTCCTCAGAGCGTCTCATCTCTGAGGGGGGGCGTGGCGGTGAGGATCTCCCTGCACCAATCGCGCTATTGTCGCGAATCGACGGTGCCATTGCAGCGGACCTGTCCTGGGGACCCCATCCTCCGTGTGCTAGGCCGTCTCTCCCCATCGCCGCCACGCCAGGGTGCGGGCGGCTGTATGGTTGGAACTCTGTGTAGATCTCACTGATCTATGTGAATCACGTTAGGCCCCGAGCCTCACGTCTAGCTCCCCTTGTGGTGGGGAATATCTCCCCTCATCTAACTTCTGTCACTCACACCTAGCTGGTGGGGAATTCCTCCCCTCCCCTCCCCTGCTTCTGTCACTCCTTCACCTTCAGTTACATTAAACATCAGTTCTTGTTCTGGGAATTTATTCCCCTGTAGTCTATTCTACATATAATGAATATATTAATACATGTAAATAAATAATAAATTTAAATAATTATACGAATGAATAAATTATTGACTTATTAAATAAATATAAATAAATCAATGAACATAAATGTCTATAAATAAATAAATGTATACAATCTATATGATTGAATAAATAAATAAATATATAAATATATATAATAAACAAATTTTAAAATATAAACTATTAAACTATACTTTATATATAATTGAATAAATAAATACATATATATATATATATAAATAAATAAACAAATTATAACAATAATTGAATGAATTATAGAAATTACTATACAAGTTATAGTACATAACTTCTGTATCTTCCTGTGCTGCACTGCCGTGCTGTCCGCAGACAGCTGACTCCTCTCCTGTGGCTGGCGACAGATCCTTTACTCCCTACTGGTGCCACTGAAGTGGTGGACGCAGCCCTGGAAGGCCCTACCTACCTCAGTGCTGCACTGGTTCCTGAGCTGGTCGGTAGGTCCGTCCAGACTACCAGGGCATCGGTTGTTCCAACCCACATGCACCCCTATGTCCGGATCTCCCGGCAAGGATATAACGCCCCTGAGTAGGGCATGGCGTCCCGTATGCGCCGTCACATTAATGTGGCCTCCGTCTCCCCGGCAGGGGAAGTAAGGCAGTACCCTCCCAGGACTGCCGACCCATTGACTCCCCGACAGGGGAAGTAAATAACATGCCCCAGGCAGTACCCTCCCAGGACTGCCGACCCTCTGACTCCCCGGCAGGGGAAGTACATAACATGCCCCAGGCAGTACCTTCCCAGGACTGCCGACCCACGGACTCCCCGGCAGGGGAAGTAAATAACATGCCCCAGGCAGTACCCTCCCGGGCCTGCCGACCCACTGCCTTCCCAGACTCCAATCGACCCCCGAGCCTCGGGGAGATGCACATGCAGAGGCAGCGATCCGCTAGACGGACTGAGCCAGACTCCTCGTGGACTCTTTCAGAGTCGTCCGCGGAGTACGAGGCGGCTAACACCTTTGAGTCTGAGGATGAAAATGATGATGATAATGATGATGATGATTATGTGAGCAGTGGGCACATGGCGCTCCATGACGACGCCAACCCTAGGTCCCAGGGTAAAACCTTATTGGACTCTTGTGGAGTACCATTTTCGATCAGGAGGTGATTGGCCACCCACACTCCGGTGACTGGGCACCTCTACCTGAGGTGATCCAATAGATCGAATGCTGGACCCGGAGATCGATCGGTACGCTAACCGGACAAGTTGAGGGTGGAATACCCACCCTTCCATTACCAAATACGGTGGTGCTCACTCCAGAGGTGGATCCCATAATCATTCAGTATTCCAGGAAGGGAATAGAGAGGGCCTTTGGGACCTCACAGTACTGGGTCTTAGATCTCTGGACCTATCACCTAACCCTACGCCTTAGTGAGCAGGCTACCGCCTCTGTAAGCCGGTTGACCTAGCACAATGGGATCACGCTAATTGATGATATCTTTAAGACGGTAGGACAAATGGAGTTATATTACCAGGCGTATACCTGGTTCACCATCCCATTCGGTTTTTCAAACCTAAACACCGTCCTAATGGACAACAGGTTGCTAGACCTTGGACCAAACAGCCGATAGTAGAGATGGACCCGCTCTCTTTGAACTTCCTCAACATCATCTTCCCGATCAGGAAGAAGAAAGGCGGTTTTTCGTCCGGTGGGAGCTTGAGAAATCTCACCAACTTACTGCCCTGTGGAACAAGGGTGAGGTTGAACATCTACTTGAACGACCTACTTCTAATGGCTGGTGCCCCTCGCCTAGCGAGCGAACACGCCTCCTGGATGGTCGGATCGCTTCGCGATCTGGGACTCCTCATAGATCACGAACACCTATTATCTCCCCATTTCAGGAGATAGAGTTTTTGGGGTTCTTGGTGGACACCAACCGAGCGATCCTTCGGCTACCCATACCCAATTAGCCGCCATCCACAAAGACATCAGTATCATGCTGGGCAGCAGCGGGTGTCCTTACGCGGACTGACTCGCTTAGTCGGCCTGTTCCCGGTGTCAATCCAGGCCACTCTCCAGCCCCTCTTCACTGTCGAACCCTCCAGAGACTCGAGACTCTACATCTTCGCTAGGGGCTTCGCTTTTCAAACTAAGTGAAGCCATGGTGGACCTACGGTAGTGGTTACGTCATGCCGTCAAACGGAACGGCGAGACATTTTCAACTCATCACCGGATTTCGTCATAGGGTCGGATACCAGCCGCCTCGGCTGGGGTGCTCGGTGCAGTCCCTCGTCCTCCGGTAGGACGTGGTCCGCAGAGAACCCTCGGCTGCACATCAACACGTACACCCCTGACGGCCTTTTTTGCCATCGGAAGTCTGTTGCCACGCACGTCCATCTGCTGTGTGCTATTGCGTTCGGACAACGTACCCGCAGTCCGGTACGTCGATCGTTTGGTGGGCCCCTGATCCAGAATCCTAGCGGATCTAGTAAGACTTCGGGCACTTCTGCCTGGAATGCAACATCGTCCCGATTGCGGGATATGCCACAGACTATCCCTATAGGGTGGCAGATTGGATTCTCGTTACCTGACCCATTCCAACGATTGGCGACCGCACCGGTCAGGGTCCCTGATCCTCGCTCACTTCGCGGATCCTTCTCTATGGACCTGTTCGTTCCCCGTATCAACCACCAGTTTCCGCGCTCTTACAACCGGAGGCCGGATCCGGAGGCGCACCATGTGGACGCCCTCCACCAAACGTGGTCACAGGGGACACATTACGCGTTCCCCTGTTCCCGGTGACCCTCAGGGTCCTCCTTCACTTAGTGAGCCGGAGGGCATCAGTCGTGCGGTTCACTCCGTGGTGGCCGACGCAGCCATGGTTTCCCCTCCTTCTGAGGATGACGGTGGAACTCCCCAGGTTGTTTCCTCATTCCCCCCACCTCCTTGCTGGTCCGAACGGGGATCTGCACCCTCTACTCACGAAGCACATCCTACCTCTCCTCACATGGTTAGTATCGGGGTTCCGGTCGCAGACTACGACCTTTCGGGAACAGCTAGGGATTCCCTGCCTTGGACTGGGCCCCGGGACTAGATCGGCATCTCGATCTACCTGGGGACTCTGGGTTACTTGGTGTGATCAACGACGGGTCGACCCCCTTCAAGCGCCAGGGTCTGTAATAGCCAATTATCTGGCGGACTCTTTGGATCCGTTGGTGTGTCAATTTTGAAGGCGTTAAGTTTAAATCGCCCAATGTACCAGCACACTTGGGATTTTTCCAAGGTCATGATCATGTTCTCGGGCTGGGGAACGTTGACACTCTGTTTTGAGGTTACTGTCTTTCGAGCTTACTGTCTTCTTGTGTCTGATTTCCATCATCGTGGGTCAGACGTCAAGGCTTTGGACATATCCAGGCGTCATTCCTCGCCTCAGAGACTCAAGTCTTTTTCCGTCGTGCGTTGGACCAGACGGTACTTCGATCGGTTTTCTACCCGTTCTTCCCCGCACATCCACAACTGTATGTGGTCCGCTGTCTACAGACTTATATGTCCTTTACAGCCTCGCTGCGATCTTCGCAAGTCTTTCAACTCCTCGTTTCCTACGTTAATCCTCTCTTCCCGGTTTCCTCTGTGACTTACTATAGCGGCGGACTGTTGTCAGCGACCGCTTTTCCGCCAATCCCGCTTTGAACAGGAGGTACACATATCTATGTCAGTGTTGTGGATTATTTTGATTGTTATTGGTCATATGCATTGTTATAGCTTTGAACTTGCATAAGATATGAGCCTCCTGTCTGATGTATAATTCGAGATTTTCCTAGCTTGTGACGGAAAATATTAATTATATGAAGACAGGAGGCGAGTATCTTCCCTCCCAACCCAACCCTGTCACGAGGTTGTCTCTCTCTCGTTCTAGACTGATGAACCACGCACCCTGCAAGTCGGAGGCTGGTACGGAGTTCGTTTTCACTATCCCCGTTGGGATTGCTGTCCGTTTCGATCCATGGGTTTAGTTCACCGCAGATGGAGGTTCCTACTGCGTTCCAGATCCGGAGTCCGGATGCTGTTGACTGAATCCGTTGGTCCATGTTCCTGAGGACAACTGACCGGTCGGCTCCGAATGGTTTGGGTTTCCTATAGTCCCCGTTGGGATGAAGCTGGTCCGGATGAAGTTGGTCCGTGTTGGCCTTGTCCTTCGTTTCCTTCAGATTCGGATGTTGTGTTCCGGTCGGAAGGTTCCCGGCAGCCGCGGAGATGTCTAATTGGACTTTCGGTTCCTGTTTACACTAATTCGCATGAAGAAAGAGGAATAGGTTACCTCAGACAGTCCCTTATATAGGCTACGGTCTGGGAGGGGCTACACTGGCCCAGGGACTGCTGGGAAGGGTAGTTCTTTGAATTTTTTAAGTTACAATAAATGTTTACTGTATTTCTGCTATGGGCATTATTAAAGAAAGATAATGCATAAGATACTCGCCTCCTGTCTTCATATAATTAATATTTTCCGTCACAAGCTAGGAAAATCTCGAATTATTCACTGTGATTTTATGCTTGGATGTCATATAAAAGTTGTATGTTGTGTTCACAGAAGCAAAAGAAAAAATATGCCTTTAAGAATCATTTATTTATATGACAGTAAAGGTAAGCTTAATAATACAGTAGAATGTATACCAGAACGTATAGAGTTAAGTCTTTGTGACTCATCAGGAGTCTTGACTAATCACACAGCCAGCCTCACACTCAGAAAGAGTCTTGACCAATCACAGCCTGCCTTGCATCCATTCTGTCTGGGAAATTCCCCAGCACACTGGCTGGAAAATCATTCCACCACAGAGAGAGAACAGAACAGACACACAGAACCAGAGTTCAGTTTTTATGGAAGCAAGGGGCCAAATAGGTATTTCATACAGTTATATATATATGTTCCTATTGTAAATAATGTGATTAGAACTGTATACTGAACTAGTTATGTGTTCACTTGTAGTTCCACCAAACTCACCTAACTCACCTAACAGAACTAAACCAGACCTAATTCACGAACAAACTTTCATCAAACCAAACCAAGTTGCAAACCACAGAGTTATACCTTTCAGAGAAACTAGAGAATGCTTTAATAACTTACAGAGAGAGAGAGAGAGAGAGAGAGTATAAATACTGAAGAAAGAAATATATCCACCATTTTATGTTAAATGACAAGATTGAATATTTTAAACGCCATTTTTGTTATACTTTAAATGACGAAACGCGTCTGGGCGTGACTCCTATCGCGCGACCGGAAGCATTGTGAGCACTCCAGGGACCAGGAACAAGGAAGTCTGCAGACGTACTGGCAACAGAGCGGCTTTATTGTCATGGTGACCAGAGCTAACACAGGCACAAGTAACACACATTATGCTTTTTCTTGTGGTACGCATATTTGTATAAAGGGGTACCGTTTTTTTTTTTAATAAACTTTTTAAATGGTACTGCACTATATGAATTTTATTTCCTCATATGGGATTGCGGTTTGACTTAACAAGTGAAAGCAAGTGGTGGAGAGTGTAACATTTAAGACAGTTGTAGATGATGATTCCATGCTTATTTTATTTCACATTTTGGTGAGTGCATCCCCAAAAGGGGAGTATATCCCACCATGTAGTGACTACCCCCTGGTGAAAAGAGTTTTTTTTATTACTGTTTGTGTCATATTTACAATGTGCTTTGCTAGTATCTTTTGGCAGTGGTGGCTGGTGCTCAACATTTTTGGGGGGCGCAAACGAAAAAAAAAAAATCAAACGCAGCCTCACTGTGCCCATCAATTGTTGCCACTGTGCCATCAACGCAGCCACTGTGCCATCAAACGCAGCAACTGTGCCATCAAACGCAGCAACTGTGCCATCAAACACAGCCACTGTGCCATCAAACACAGCCACTGTGCTATCAATTGTCGCCACTGTGCCATCAATTGTTGCCACTTTGCCATCAATTGTTGCCACTGGGCCATTAATTGTCACCACTGGGCCATCAAACGCAGCCACTGTGCCATTAATTGTTGCCACTGTGCCATTAATTGTCGCCACTGTGCCATTAATTGTCGCCACTGTGCCATTAATTGTCGCCACTGTGCCATCAAAAGCAGCCACTGTGCCATTAATTGTCTCCACTGTGCCATCAATCTCAACCACTGTGCCATTAATTGTCGCCACTGTGCCATCAAACGTAGCCACTGTGCCATTAATTGTCGCCAGTGTGCTATCAATTGTCGCCACTGTGCCCATCAATTGCCGCCAGTTTGCCCTGTAAAATTCCACCAGTTTGCCCCTTAAAATGTCGCCAGATTGCCCATTAAAATGCCACCAGATTACCCCTTAAAATGCTGCCAGTTTGCCCCTTAAAATGCCGCCAGATTGCCCCTTAAAATGCCGCCAGATTGCCCCTCGCCCGACACTGGCTCTGATAGACACTTCCAAAACACACCCACCACTGTTATTCAGATGGCCGGCACTCAACAGGGGGCCGGACACCTGAATAGTGGGTGGCAGCGGCGACAATACATAGATTCATGCAATGCATGAATCTATGTATTGTTGAGTGACGGTGCAGGAGAGAGGGGGCAGCGCTCCTGCGCCGACTATGGACACACCGCCACTGTCTTTTGGGAATGTTGGGCCCTCTATTTTTCGCTAGTAGAAACAAAGAAAACATGCTTCCCTGTGCCATTCCTATATGAACACAGAATCAGTACTGGACAGCTCAGTAAATACAGCTGCTTCATGTTTATTATCATACTCACTCAGAAATGTATCATGAACTAGGATGCAGGTTAACTATTACTTGAACCTATCATAGCATGCAGAGTGAAGCAGTAATCAGCATGGGATTTTTAAGCAATAATTACAATCAGGAATACAGCTCAATGTTCTGGAATTTCATGTGTTGAGCCCATAAAGGCAAATTATTGGTGATTATTTATCAAACACAAAGACGTGATCAACAGCATTTATCTATGCTAAAGGCAATGTTGATTATTTGTCTGTGTATAACAATATAATGATCTTAAAGAGTATTTCCACTTTTGAAGCCAAATAACACCTTGTTTATATTTGTGTGGGCTGAATTAAAAACTAGCACCACTCCAATGCTCCAGAAGGAATGTTTTGTTGCTGGTGACACTGTATGCTTGTGTAAGGAAAGTGATGGTCGGCAAAGGATGACATAAAAAAAAATGTATTTCTTTATTTAGTAAACATGTACAATGCTGTAAAACAGCCTACGGGTTTCCAATGTTAGTCCTTAGTCATGCTAGGCTGGTGCTGGTTGGGATGTAAGGCTTGCCAGACTTAGCTTAAACTGCAGGAAAATGGTGCCCGGTCACACACAGGATCAGCAGACTGTAAAACGAATGTAGCCCTTACCCGATGGAGCCACTGATGATACCGGGTCCTCTGTTCTGCCATAACTCTTAAAGGGGTTGTAAAGGTTCATTTTTTATTTTCTAAATATTTTTTTTTAAGCTAGTGCATTGTTGGTTCACTTACCCTTTCCTTCGATTTCCCTTCTAAATGATTTTTTTCTTTGTCTGAATTTCTCACTTCCTGTTCCTCCTCAGTAAGCTTGCCCCCTATCATCCGAGAGGTTCTGGGGAGCCAAGGGTAATAGAAGGAAAAGGTAAGGGAACCAACAATGCCCTATCTTAAAGGTGGCCTCCCAAGGGGCCTCCTAGCACATATGTTATTCTCCCGCCAAATCAAATAGATTTATTAGGGCTACACAGGGTGCTAATGGGAGGAGGAGGCCAGATGGTCTGATGTCTGTCCAAACTGCTGACATCACCAATGTTGCTACCTAGCAAAGCAGGTAGCAACGTGAAACACAGAGAGTAAGTCATAGTAGGATGGCAGTCACCAATCAAGTTTTTTACTTTCTGAAGGCCAGTAAATGAGAATTAGTGGGAATGATGTGGCTGGGGGGCCCTGGGGGTGAAATGTTTGGGAAAGAGAGGCAGGCGTAACATAGACAGGAAATGACAGGTATAATTTCAGTTACAAATGACAGAACCCCATGCTGGAAAGAACAATAGCATGGTTGCTAATAAACTGACCATACTGTATGCATTATACCTTTCTATACAGCAGGTGGCGTTGTAGTATTATAGTGTTATAGCATGTATTCTATGATATGATAGGATGTTCTGTCTATGCTCAGTGGGTACTTTGTTATTCCTGCATGAAAATTAAAAAGGACACGAAGGGGGTAGGGAAAGTGCTGCTCACCCCTAAATATTATAGTAAATGGAAAGGCTTCCCAATGGGATTTTTAGGCAGAAAAAAGGTAGAGGATTGAATGAAATGCACATATGTAAAAAGTAAAAAAGTTTAATTAATTGTAAAAATAAGCTCTGGTATAGTATACACTAAAAAACTTTTACACAAAGAGTATGCACCAAAATACATGACATCAATTAACATAAATGGTTAACATGCAAGTCACGTAAATTCTGACGCGTTTCAACCCATATTGGGGTCTTCGGAGGAGGAAGTTGAGGTGCTACTGTAACAGAAAATGAATATATAAACAGTCTTGACAATTACCACTGAGTATTGTGGAACATGAAAGTATTAGTATATGGTTACCCACTCACAGCGTGTAAACTTAATTGTGTCTAGACCAGAGTTGACTTAAAATCCACAGAAGGACCCCTGGATGGACATTTTCACAAGGAGGGCAGACCCCCAAACGGTGCCGCCAAGGCGCCAAACCAGACGGCCTGCAGGGGCCCACATGCACAAGGGGAGGGTCCGATGGGGTCCGGGCCGGGCGGGGGGAGGGAGACCCATCAGAGCGACAGCCATAGAAAGCACCTATTAAAAAGTGTAAATATGTATTGATAAATTGTCAAATCAAGTGTAAGATATTGTCATTTAAGTCATTTAGGGCACTGGGCATGCACTGAATCCCTGATCTGTCACTGATAAACAGGGGGATATCAAGCGGGCAAAGGGTTAACATATATAGGAGTGAGTGATGCTAGGCAATAGTTTGTATGCATAGGTAGGAAATAATCTAAGATTTAAAAAATTGGGTTGGTAAAATCATTAAAGTGAGTTGTGATGTGTTGGTGTGTGTGAAAACGGGCGTGTGAAAAGCAAGTAAGGGCAGGTGAGAGTGTGAAGGATGCCAGAGTGAGGGTAATAAAATATGAAAAGAAGAAGAGAGGAGTGAGTTAGAAAAAAGTGCAGGATTAAAAAGGATGAAAAGGATAAAAAACGAATATATGTCAAGTGAAAATGTGTGAACATATGAGATATAAATACCTATAAATGTATGGGAATTTGAAACCTATATAGGGTTGTAGGTACCTTGTTGGATATTATTAGTGCAGGTATAGAAAAACTTCCAGGCTAAATGTGGCTACCCATATCTAAAGGGGAGAACATGCATATAAATAATGATATAAATAAGTAGAGAGCGTCGGTCAGAAGATCTAAAGGTCTAAAGAGATCTTACCCTGTGTATGATAGCTCCACTCCTGCACAGGTGAAAAGGGATCACAGACTGACATGATGAGTTCACATTGTCTGTTTTAGGCTGGGTTCACACTACTACACTACTTTCATCCTACTTTGCTCTGTGTTCAATGTTTCCCTATGAGAGCGTCTTGTAGCGTCCTACACAAGTCGGTCCGACTTTGAAAATGCTCCCTGTACTACTTTTGGTCCTACATTGATCCTACTTCAGGCCCATTGAATATCATTGAAGTCGGACCAAAGTAGTATCCTGTTCATGAAAGTAGGATGGATGTAGGACCAATGTAGGATAAATGTAGGACCAATGTAGCAGAGCAAAGTAGGATGAAAGTAGTGTAGTAGTGTGAACCCAGCCTTAGGCTGTGTGAACCCAGCCTTAGGCTGGGTTCACACTACTACACTACTTTCATCCTACTTTGCTCTGCTACATTGGTCCTACATTTATCCTACATTGGTCCTACATCCATCCTACTTTCATGAACAGGATACTACTTTGGTCCGACTTCAATGATATTCAATGGGCCTGAAGTAGGATCAATGTAGGACCAAAAGTAGTACAGGGAGCATTTTCAAAGTCGGACCGACTTGTGTAGGACGCTACAAGACGCTCTCATAGGGAAACATTGAACACAGAGCAAAGTAGGATGAAAGTAGTGTAGTAGTGTGAACCCAGCCATATATGTGTGCATGTCCAGGTGTCCCAAATGAAGGTGATTGCTGCTGGCTGTTGTAACCGCCCCAATGCTCGAAAAGGTCGATCAAAGTGAACCTGTGCAGGAGTCAGAACAAGAGGTGGAACTCGCATTGCCTAAATCAAGTTCCCCACTAGATCCTGCAGAACTGCCAGAATTCAGAAGATCCACTCGGACTACAAAGGGGATACCACCCCAAAAACTGTCATACACTGTCAAAAACACAGCGTACTTGAACCAACATCCTGGGAAGACATAGAAAAACTGCCAAAACATGAAACCAATAAATGGAGAAAGGCAGCAGAAGAAGAATTAAAGTCACTTCAAGAAAAAAAAAACCTGGACACTCGCAGAGCTCCCTCTTAACCGCAAAACTATAGGAAGTAAGTGAACTTTCAAAGTAAAGTCAGACGCAGAAGGGAATTTCCACAAATACAAAGTCAAGCTAGTTACTCCCAGAAATTCTGTGAAGATTACGATGAAACATTCAAATGAGATGGAAAGGCTCTTGCGCTATCGGTGCTAAAACTCTAGGGGGTACTGCTGCAGTCACCTAACGTCTGTCCTTGCCAGAAATAGGTATGAATGTAAATAGGTGATAGTGACTGCGCTGTAGTGCTAAGGGGTGAAAAAGAGGGGCCCACCGGGTGGGCGGGATGGCCACTAGGGGCAATGGCTGCTGTGCACAAAATAAATGTATACAATGTACCCAAAAAAATGTGACGATGTGGATAAGATAGTAAAACTCATACCATGGAAAAGATAGCCAAATATATTACCCTGTCATAAGTTTTCTGAGTTTTGCTATCTTATCCACATCGTCACATTTTTTTGGGTACATTGTATACATTTATTTTGTGCACAGCGGCCATTGCCCCTAGTGGCCATCCCGCCCACCCGGTGGGTCCCTCTTTTTCACCCCTTAGCCCTACAGCACAGTCACTATCACCTATTTACACGATGAAACATTCGCTCCCGTCTTAAAACACTTTACCATCAGAGCGCTTCTTAGCATTGCAGCCGGGAAGATCATGCAAGTCCAACACCTAGATGTTAAAACTGCATTCCTATATCGAGACATTAGGAAAGATCTCTACATGGAGCGACCACCAGGGTTTGAGCAAGAAGTACAATTGTGTAAACTTCAGAAAAGCATCTATGATCTTAAGCAATCTGCAAGCATGTGGAATGAGAAAGTGAACAAAGTACTTACCAGAGTGGGATTCTCAAAAAGTAAAGCAGACCCCTGTCTCTACTCCAGAAACCATGAAGACAGATGGATATACATATTTATTTATGTTGATGGCATTATAACCTTTTTTGAACAAAAAGGGGATTACAAGTTCACTAGCTTAAAGAAAATGTTGATATCAAAGAGCTAGGGAACATTAGCTACTATCTCGGAATCCAAATAGAAAGAGGAGAAGATGGAAGTTATCTTCTCAATCTCAGAAAATCTCCGATATCTTGGAACAATTCCATATGCAAGATGTAAAGGAAGTGAAAACTCCTATGGAACCAGGCTATCAAAAAAGCAATGAAGCAGAAAACTTGCTATCCAACAATGACATGAATCGCAGAGCAATCGGCAAGCTGCTATATGTTGCCACTGTGACAAGACCAGACAGCAGTGGGCATACTATGCAGGAAAGTCTCAGGTGTCTGTCAGCGTGATTTGAACACAGTAAATAGACTTATGCATTACCTCAAAGTAATAATTCAGATGAAGTTACGGTTACCAGCAACATCCAATCCAAAACTGGTCAAGAATGTGGATGCTGATTAGGCCGGGAACTGCACAGACCTCAAATCCATAAGCGGATTCATCTTCCAGTATTGGGAAGGAACCATAAGTTGGTCTAATCGAAATCAAGCCACTGTCATTTTATCTATAACTGTAGCAAAGTACATTGCAGCAGTGCACACATGTCAAGAAGCTATATGGATTCGTCAATTTTTTGTGGACATTGGGATAGACATGTCAAAAACAATTCCCATTTTTGAAGACAACCAGGGATGTATAAAGCTTACGCAATCAGAAAGAATCAATTCTAGGACCAAACATATTGATGTCAAGTATCAAGGGACAATCAAGAGCAAGGAGTTATTGACATTCAATACTGCCCATCAGAGGAGATGACTGCCGATGCACTCACCAAATACTTGTTGAAGAAAAGTCATTGTTATATCCAGAAGAAGCTGAATATAATTTGACAAAGCACATGCTGTTGAGAAGGGGTGTTGGGAAGATCAACAGCATGGTTGCTAATAAACTGACAACACTGTATGTATTATACCTTTCTATGCAGCAGGTGGCGCTGTAGTATTATAGTGTTATAGCATGCATTCTATGATATGACAGGATGTTCTGTTTATGTTCAATGTGTACTTGTTTGTTATTCCTGCTTCCTGTTTCATGAAAAAACATGTTCTGATTTTTCTCCATGAACGTAAAGCCGTTTTCTCTTTCCAAGAAGCTTCCAGCACATTATTTTAATACTCTGCACAACACCCCACTGAGTAATTTTTCTTCCACATACTCTGGGTCTACAGGGGCTTTGCCTTGTCTCCCTGTGGGCTAGTCCACTCCTGGTACACCTCACATACATGTACACCTCAGCATTTAACTTTCAGTTTGACTGAGCAGTATCTTTAATGTAACTGAATAGTTTAATGGCTAACTCTACCTTTTGCACCATGTCACCTGTGTTCAGGGTGTAACATGGTGCAAATGGAACAACCCCCCACTCCCACGACAGCGTGCAGGAATTTATCTCCATTGATCGTGGTTACAATGCATTGCAACCTGATTTGCAAAAAAACAATAAATGCAAATTTTTTCCAGAAAATATATGTGCATTTATTATTATTTTGTAAAAGGTGAACTTAGCCTTTAATTGTAAGAAAATGTGGTCAGTTGTAAATGTTGTCAGTTATAAATATTATCTCAGAATTTCATAACCTACAGCTTGAAAGATGCTATCTGAGTTCATTGATGTACATGTAATACTCAAAAATGATAGCATAGCACATAAATGAACCTAGGGTGTTCAAAGCCCGCAAGTGTTCATATTCTGGATGAAAATTCAGATAGAGCTAAATTCTTGCATTGCTAGTAAAATAATGGTATAAA
This sequence comes from Rana temporaria, assembly GCF_905171775.1. Classification (NCBI taxonomy): domain Eukaryota; kingdom Metazoa; phylum Chordata; class Amphibia; order Anura; family Ranidae; genus Rana; species Rana temporaria. The sequence continues at coordinate 142,371,707 of NC_053490.1, forward strand.
AGTACCCAGAAGCAGTCAAAGCTGTTCTTTTGCTAGTGATGCTTTTTTTTTTTTAAGCTTGGCACAATAAAATGTGCTCTCATTCTGGACTGGGTATTTGTAACTAATGGCTAATGTAATGCATTTTGCCAACATACTTGTTTTGTATTGCTGCCCGATTTATCCTTTCTAACTCGCATAAGCATAACCCATGGTCTGAAGTTATTTATCATTGGCAATGTGTATTGATTTAAAAGTCATAATGCATTAGCTTATGATAGCATCAATACAATAATGTTAAACATTATTATAGCGGAGTGAACAATAGATTTGTAAAATAACATAGGGTCCAGTCTAGAACAACATAAATTAGTGGAATCACAGCACATTCAATTACTACATAGGCATGCAACTCAAACAAGGATAATTGGAAAAAAACTGAACTGAAAAGGCAGATATAAAAGACACAAATTAATGCAGTTATTCAATTAATAACTTGTTATTCATTTAAATAGGTGTCCCCTCCCCCCCCAATGAACAATTATTTTGGTCTCAAATTTTTATTTTTTTTATGAATTTAGACAAATCCGGAAATTTGGAAATATCCGAATGAATGAAAATCAGTTTAATGAGTGAGTGAGAAACTTATATAGCGCAACACATGCGAACTGAATCGCCTCTGGGCGCTTAGTATCCATTCCCTGAGTGAACTTTTTGATCTTATAAGAGATAGGTTTTGATCTTTCTTCTGAAGGCCAAGTGGTTCACCTCCAATCGGATGGTGGTTGGTAGAGCATTCCACAGTCTAGATCCTTGGACTGCAAATCTTCGTTCTCCTTTGGACTTGTATCTGGCTTTGGGTATCTGGAGTAGATTTTGGTTGGTGGATCGCAGAACGTGATTGGGTTTGTGAGCTTTTATTTTTCCGCATAGATATTGGGGGGCGTTTCCTTGGATACACTTATGCGTTAGGCAGAGTGCTTTGAAAGTGATTCTATCTTTTTTATCAATTACATACGACAGGACTTGTGCATTAACTAATATGCAGACACAGACAACCTCAGTATTCAATGTCTCCATGCATTTTTTTTTGCAATATGGAATCTCATCCCCATAGGGTTTTGTACTATGAGACATCTGTAGGTCACATATATATTTTTTAGGGAAATATTTAGTTCCCGGATATCCATTTTTACACTTTGGCATATGTCACAATTGTTTCCTTTCACATGTCCTCCACTTGTGTTTCTTTAGAACTTCACATCACGGTCTTCGACCGCTTTACACTTCTTCATTGAGCATTTCACTTTTTAAAAGATCTTTTTTACTTATATAAATAATAAATGTGCACTGCATCTTTACTACATCTTACAGAGTGTAGTACTCCGCATTTCCACATTCTCACATATTATTCGGTTTTCTTCTCTCTGGTTTTTGATAGATAATAGGATGATCTACAATACACCTCCTTTAATTTTGACCTATTATCGGGACGAGAGTCTGCTATATGGATTTACCATTGCAGCCATTGATTCTTGAGCTCATACACTCATGCAGACTGACTCCCGATATATACACACACCTCCTGGCGCTTGTCGCCAATGTGGCAACTTTAGAGACGGCACCTCACCATCCATACATTTATATTTACTCTTATTTCACACTCACAATGAATCTAATTCTTTGTTATACCTATATTGATATATATTGTTTTGTATAAGTGTTTGATGGTATTTAATTGCACTATGTTTGTTTATTCACTTAAACATACCTAGTCCAGATATATATTTATGTGAATTATGTTTGTACTTTGGCACCTTGGATTTTGGTTTATTTATATTTTGTTTTTCTTTTTTTAAAAATTTTTTTCCTTTTTTCCCCTTTGGTCTGTGACCTGATATTGGCTTCTGGTGTGTCCAGTGATTGTGCCACCTCCAGCCAATCATTCAATCAGGTCACATGTCAGCTTTTGATCTCTATATATACTAAACAGTCTTAATGCATGTTAGCCATGAATAAGCACTAAGTCAGTGCGAAACGTCGGTTATCCTCCTGTTTCTGTTGCTGTGATCCGGTATGTTTTTGCTGTTCGTTTAAATAAAGACAACCTGTTTGGTTTGGAGTGCGGCCATCCATCCTTCATTTTACATCAATGATTCTATCTTTTACTGGCAGCCAATGCAGGGATCTCAGAGAAGGTGAGATTGATTCCCATGTTTTTTTCCCAGTCACTAGTCGAGCGGCTGTATTTTGAACGACTTGCAGATGAGTGATTTGGTATTTGGGGAGTCCGAGATAGAGGGCATTTGCATAGTCAAGTCTGGAGTTGATAATTGTACCCACTACGACTGCTATGTCTTCTTTTTGGATAAAGGGAGTGACTCTGCGTAGTAGGCGCAGCAGATGGTGCGATCCACTGACCACTGACCCTACTTGCGCATCCATTGTCATGTTGGTGTCGAAAATGACTCTGAGAATTTAGACTTTGGTGCTTGGGGTGATGGTTTTACCCAGAATGGGCGGGGGTGTCCATGTTGTTACGGGATGATTTTTTCGGTTGGCGTGAAACAGGAGAAGTTCTGTTTTTGAGCCGTTGAGTTTAAGATAACTCTTTGTCATCCAGTTTTCTATCGTAGCATTTCTCTAGTCTGAGATAATGATCCTTATTGTTGCAGATGCGAAAATACAGTTGTGTGTCATCTGCATAAGAGTGGTAAAGTAGCTTCTGGCTACTGATGATTTCAAAAAGAGGGCGGAGATAGATATTGAACAGAACAGGCGACAGAGGGGATCCCTGAAGGACTCTGCATGACACTGTGCGTTCTTCAGAAGCGAAAGGCCCAAGTTTCACTATTTGTGATCGGTTTTCCAAAAAGGAGGAGAACCAGGATAAATCACATTCCACGACTCTGACTACTTCAGCTAGCCGTGTCAGTAATATTTTGTGGTCTACAGTATCAAAAGCAGAACTTAGGTCCAACAGTACCAGAAGACAAGATTCTCCTTCGTCTGCTGCCTGACTGCCTCGAGAGCGTCATCCCATATTTTGAGCAGTGCTGTTTCAGTCCCGCGACCTGGACGGAAACCCGATTGAAATGGATCGAGTAATTTATGGGTGTCTAAATGCTGTTGTAGCTGTTGTACAACTTCTTTCTCCATTATCTTGGAGAAGACATTTAGGCCTGTTATGGGTCAACGGTGGTTTGGGTCTTTGGGGTCAAGGGTGTTTTTTTTTTAAATTGGTTTAATTATGCCTTGTTTCAGCAAGGTTGGTACCATGCCCTCCTTGAATGACTGGTTTATGAGCTGCGTGATAGCTGGTGCCAAAATATCGGCGCATTCTTTCAGCAGTTTGGTTGGGATGATATCATTGGGCGCTGTGCTGTTTCGCAGAGTATCAATCATATTTTTGGTGGCATTGATGGAAATGGGTTTTAGAGTGAAATTAGTTGTTTGCGGCGGTTTTATATGGGTATTCGGTTTGTGATTTGGGGAGGGGTTGATGACGGTTCTATTTTGCTGAATACTTTCACTGATTTTTTCAATTTTATTAATGAAATAATCCGATAATTAGTTGCAAAATTCTTGGGAATCAGAATTGGGGGCCTCTAAGCAGACTGGGTTTATAGTCTGAGTGACTAGCTTGAAGAGTTCGCGGGGGCGGTTTAGGGCATTTGCGATGATGTTGGAAAAGTGATTTTTTTTTTGGCCATAAAGATTTCTTTGTGGTATTTCTTAGTTATTATCTTATAAATGGTGTGGTTTTCCTCTGAAGAGCTTATTTTCCAAGCTGCTTCCACTCTTCTACGCTCTTGCTTTAGCAACGACAGTTGGTCATTAAACCAGCTGGAGTTGTTTTTCCGGATGCATGTTTTGCGTTTTGGTGCTACTAAGTGTTTCTGTGGCTGTTTGATGTTGTTGGCTTATTTTTATTTTGTTCCCTAATGTAGTTTTGAAGAGTTCCAAGTGGAGCTTCTTCTGAGATCTAGTCCAGTGAGTTGTCACTGGTGTTATCGTATTTTTAGAGGGGGCATTTTTAGTAATTGTGAATTTAATGGCATGGTGATCTGTCCATGGTTGCGGCTCAATCTCCAGAATGTCGATTTCCAAATCTTGTTTGAAAATGAGATCAAGCGTGTGACCTGAGGCATGAGTGGGCCCATGTACTAGTTTCTGCAGACCTAATCCTTCCAGATGGTCGATGCAGGCATCGGTGACGGGGTCCAGTGAGGAGTTAGCCCAGAGGTTGAAATCCCCGAGCAGCAAGAGGTGTTTGATGTTTAGGGTATAGGTGGAGATGAACTCCGTCAATGATGTGAGAAGGTGCGTTTTTGGACCGGGTGGTCTATAACAGAGTAGAATATGGACAGTGTCCTGGGGATTTGTTTGCAGTTGCAGAGTGAGGGTTTCCATGAATGGAAGTGAGTTTTGAAGGTCCCAACTGAGGGGGACCTTACTGAGGGGGGTCTGCACTAAGGGGGGGTGTCTGTACTGCTGGGGGGGTCTGCACTGGGGGGTCTGCACTGAGGGGTCTGCACTGAGGGGGTCTGTACTGAGGTGGGGGTATCTGTACTGATGGGGGGGGTTTGCACTGAGGTGGGGGTGTCTGTAATGAGGGGGTAGGTTTATACTGAGGGAGGGGTCTATATTGATGGGGGATCTGTACTTAGTGGGGAGCTCTGTACTGAGGGAGGGGATCTATACTGTGGAAGGGGGTCTGTAGTTAGTAAAGGGGGGTCTGTATTGAGGGGGGACTATAGTTGGTGGGGGGGGGTGACACCATTTTTTTTCGCACCGGGTGACACCAACCCCAGTGACGCCACTGTACCTAGCCACAATGCTTTTGATGTGGCTAACAAGAAAGGATGCAAGAAATGCAAAGTATAACAGAATGAGCACTTTGAGTTAGAAATCATGCAATGATTGAATAAACATCTCAAAGACCAAATTATTTCAGTCTTAGTTGCCTCTGCTTGAATATGGCTTTAAAAAAATAGCTATGATTCAGTATGTATACACACAGGGCCAGATCCACAAAAACCTGACGTAACTTAAAAAATCCAATTTAAGTTACACTGCCTTAAAGTTTCTACCTAAGTGCCTGATCCACAAAGCACTTATCTAGAAATTTCAGGCTGTGTAACTAAAATTCCGCCGGCGCAAGGCGTTCCTATTCAAATGGGGCGAGTCCCATTTAAATGAGGCGCGCTCCCGCGCCGGCCGTACTGCGCATGCGCGCCGGCCGTACTGCGCATGCGCGAAGTTACGGTACGCCGAGTTTTGAGGATCGCGACGGCTTAAAGTTGCGTCGGGGATAAAAAAAATGACAGCGGCATGCATTCCTGAGGGAGAACTCCATGCCCATTTTCAAAGAAAAAAACGGCATGGGTTCCCCCCCCAGGAGCATACCAGGCCCTTAGGTCTGGCATGGGTTGTAAGGAGACCCCCCCACGCCGAAAAATTGACGTAGGGGGTCCCCCTACAATCCATACCAGACCCGTATCCAAAGCACGCTACCCGGCCGGCCAGGAAGGGAGTGGGGACGAGCGAGCGCCCCCCCCCCCTCCTGAGCCGTGCCAGGCCGCGTGCCCTCAACATGGGGGGGTTGGGTGCTCTGGGGCAGGGGGGCGCACTGCGGGCCCCCCCACCCCAGAGCACCCTGTCCCCATGTTGATGAGGACAGGACCTCTTCCCGACAACCCTTGCCATTGGTTGTCGGGGTCTGCGGGCGGAGGCTTATCGGAATCTGGGAGTCCCCTTTAATAAGGGGGCCCCCAGATACCGGCACCCCACCCTAAGTGAATGGATATGGGGTACATCGTACCCCTATCCATTCACCTGGAGGCAAAAAGTAAAAGTTAATAAACACACAACACAAGGCTTTTTAAAATATTTTATTATTCTGCTCCGGACGCCCCCCCTGTCTTCGTTATTAGCTCAATTACCAGGGGGGGCTTCTTCTTCCGCTCTCCGGGGGTCTTCTCCGCTCTCCGGGGGGGCTTCTCCGGACTCCGGGGGGGGCTTCTCCGGACTCCGGGGGGCTTCTCCCATCTTCTCCCCTCTTCCGCTCTTGACTCGGCGAACCCCGGTTCTTCTGCAGCTCTCCGGTGCCTTCTTCTTCAGCGCTGGCTGCCTGCTATGTTTGTGTGTTAGCTCGATTTCTAACAGGCAGCCAGCGCGGTCTTCTGTGGCGTCAGGGTCTTCTCTTCCTTTCTTCCGATGTTGCCTCGTCGCCTCTTGTCGCTGTAATGATGGAAGCGCGCCTTGCATCACATTTATATAGGCATCACCGTCCCATCATGCTCCGGCAGGTACCCACGTGGTGGGTGCCTACCCACGTGCACCCACCACGTGGGTACCTACCGGAGCATGATGGGACGGTGATGCCTATATAAATGGGATGCAAGGCGCGCTTCCATCATTACAGCGACAAGAGGCGACGAGGCAACATCGGAAGAAAGGAAGAGAAGACCCTGACGCCACAGAAGACCGCGCTGGCTGCCTGTTAGAAATCGAGCTAACACACAAACATAGCAGGCAGCCAGCGCTGAAGAAGAAGGCACCGGAGAGCTGCAGAAGAACCGGGGTTCGCCGAGTCAAGAGCGGAAGAGGGGAGAAGATGGAAGAAGCCCCCCGGAGTCCGGAGAAGCCCCCCCCGGAGTCCGGAGAAGCCCCCCCGGAGAGCGGAGAAGACCCCCGGAGAGCGGAAGAAGAAGCCCCCCCTGGTAATTGAGCTAATAACGAAGACAGGGGGGGCGTCCGGAGCAGAATAATAAAATATTTTAAAAAGCCTTGTGTTGTGTGTTTATTAACTTTTACTTTTTGCCTCCAGGTGAATGGATAGGGGTACGATGTACCCCATATCCATTCACTTAGGGTGGGGTGCCGGTATCTGGGGGCCCCCTTATTAAAGGGGACTCCCAGATTCCGATAAGCCTCCGCCTGCAGACCCCGACAACCAATGGCAAGGGTTGTCGGGAAGAGGTCCTGTCCTCATCAACATGGGGACAGGGTGCTCTGGGGTGGGGGGGCCCGCAGTGCGCCCCCCTGCCCCAGAGCACCCAACCCCCCCATGTTGAGGGCACGCGGCCTGGCACGGCTCAGGAGGGGGGGGGGCGCTCGCTCGTCCCCACTCCCTTCCTGGCCGGCCGGGTAGCGTGCTTTGGATACGGGTCTGGTATGGATTGTAGGGGGACCCCCTACGTCAATTTTTCGGCGTGGGGGGGTCTCCTTACAACCCATGCCAGACCTAAGGGCCTGGTATGCTCCTGGGGGGGAACCCATGCCGGTTTTGTTTTTTACAAATTGCCGTGGAGTTCTCCCTCGGGAAAGCATACCAAATGCCGTCGCTGGAATGGGCTTTTACAAGGTGTAACTAGTTTACACTTTGTAGAACGAGCCCTAATTTTACACTTGCAAAATAACACTTACGGCGCAAAAAGGAAGCTAGAAAGCTTTGTGGATCGCCTTAAGTGCTAATTTGCATACTAGCAACGGCATTTCGACTCGAAATGCCCCCAGCGGCGGATGCGGTACTGCATCCTAAAATTAGGCAGTGTAATTCAATTACACATGCCGGATCTTCTGTGTAACTTTGGAAAAAGCCTTTTGAGGATCGTTTCCAAAGTTACACACAGACTGAACAGCAGTTAAGTCGGAGTATCTCTTTTGAGGATAACCCCCACAATTTTTAACTTTTCTATTTTTCTACCCTCCTCCACCTCCCCCTACTGCTCAATACAATACATCTACTTTACTGTAAAAAAAATTTTTTTTTATTGTTATTAGTTCTATTACATTGCTTTTCACATTACAGCAATAAAAACAGAAACAAAACTAAGGTTTTTAGGGAAATGCTTGAAATTGATTAGCATTCAATGACATTCAGCTTGTTTCTTTGCCACTGGCTTGCCGACTATAATTTTCTTTAGTTGGCAGTGGAGGTTATGACACTCTAAATTCTTAGCCATGCCTTCTTGCTGGGCATGGAAAGATTATGACAATATGTTCTTTAGGAATGCTTTAGGTATGTCATTGACAAGGTCATGCAACTGCTATAAATGCTCTCAGTAAGCTATTTAGCGCTTAACCTGAGAGGAAACTCCTGCAATGCTGGAGGAAAAACTTCTATCTCAAGAAACATAGATAAGATAAGGAAGCAAGGAAGAAAAATAACTAAAAACCAAATGACTTAATACTTTAATACAAAACTATTTACTGTTTATATACTGTAAATGTGTTACATGTATGTAAAAGTTCCTTCGTTGTTGGGTCATGGATATTCTGTCACTAATTTTCTGGAGATCATGGCGCAGTATGCTTAAGCCTGTTTGAGTCCTTCCACCATGACCATTAGGAAAATATGATTGTCCCTAATGGTGAACAGTACTGCTTTAAGCATAGGCTCTTTATCCCCTTTAGGGATCCCTTGGCAGGATGGCATCAGGAAGATCGGCTGTGGACAGTGTATATCTCTCTCTTGGTTTTTGAGTGAGAGTGGTGAGGTGTTATCCTGCATCTCTTTAAAGATATCAAGAGTGGATGGTGGTGAGGCATGCAGGCCTGGAGAGTAAGCGTCAACTTGGCCTTGGGTATACTCGATTCCTAAACATATTACAGACTGTCATACCCTCTGCAATCTGCCTGGACATATGGGGGTTGATTTACCCCAGAGAGTGCAAAATCTGATGCTGCTCTGTTATTCTCTCCACACTCCTCTTCTGCACATACTGCCCACTGTTTGCCTTCTGCATGCCTCTCCTGCATATAGTACTCCCTTTTATATCATCTGCGCTTCTCTTTTGCACATACTGCCCACTGTCATACCCAAGGCTGGCCCAAGACATTGTGCTTCCCGGGTCCAAGAATTAAATGCTGCCCCCCCCCCCACGGCCACCAAAAGGCTCCCACATATATTAATTTATATTGTGACAATTAAAACTAAAATTAAATGTGTCAGGAAGTTAGATTTACATGCAACAGTGGTGGTAGTGGTGGTGGTGGTGGTGGTGGGGGGTTCCATCCAATGCAGCTGTGGTGGTGGTGGGGGGTTCAGTCAGAGAAGGCAGTGCTGGTGGGGGGATCAGCCTGAGGCAGCAGTGATGGGGGTTCAGAAAGAGGCACCGGTGGTGGGTGGTTCAGTCAGAGGCAGTGGTGGTACTGGGTGGTGGTGGGGTTCAGTCAGAGAAGGCAGTGCTGGTGGGGGGTTTAGTCAGAGGCAGTAGTGGTGGGGGGTTCAGAACGAGGCACTGGTGGTGGGGGGTTCAGTCAGAGGCAGTGGTGTTAGTGGGGGGTGGTGGGGTTCAGTGAGGGAGTTTCAAACAGAGGCAGCAGTGGTAAGGGGGGTTCAGACAGAGGCAGCGGTGGTGAGGGGCATTCAGACAGAGGCAGCAGTGGTGGTGGGGGGGTTAAGACAGAGGCAGTGGGGAGGTGGTCAGAGATCATGGTGGTGAGGGGGTCAGAAAGAGGCAGCAGTGGTGGGGGGTTCAGTCAGAGGCAGCGGTGGTGAGGGGGTTCAGACAGAGGCAACGGTGGTAAGGGGGGTTCAGACAGAGGCAGCTGTGGTGAGGGGTTCAGTCAGATGCAGCAGTGGTGGGGGGGTTCCCACAGAGGCAGCAGTGATGAGGGAGGTTCAAACAGAGGCAGCAGTGGTGAGGGGGGTTCAGACAGAGGCAGCAGTGGTGGTGGGGGGTTCAGACAGAGGCAGTGGTGGTGGGTAGGGTTCAGACAGAGGCAGTGGGGGGGGGTCAGAGATCATGGTGGTGAGGGGGTCAGAAAGAGGCAGCGGTGGTGGGGGGTTCAGACAGAGGCATGGGTGGTAGGTAGTTCAGACAGAAGCAGTGGTGGTGGAGTCAGCAGTGGTGGCTGGGGGTTTTCAGTCAGAGGCAGCTGTGGTGGGGGGGTCAGACAGAGGCAGCGGTGGTGGGTTCAGTCAGAGGCAGATGTGGTGGTGGGGAGGGGGGTTTAGTCAGAGGCAGTGGTGGGGGGGTGGGATCAAGTTTTGGATTGTAACTTGCCATGTCACCTGCCACACGTTGCGGATTGTCATTTGCCACAACGTCACCTGCCACACGTTGCGGTTTGTCACTTGCCATGACGTCACCTGCCACACATTGCGGATCGTCAATTGCCACTACATCACCTGCCACACAATGCGGATTGTCACTTGCCTGCTACAAGTTGAAGATTGTCACTTGCCACAATGTCACCTGCCACACGTTGCGGATTGTCACTGACCACAACGTCACTCTCCACACGATTCAGATTGTCACTTGCCATGTCACCTGCCAAACAATGCCATGGCTACGACATCACCTGCCACACGATGCGGATTGTCATTTGCCACAATGTCACCTGCCACACGTTGCAGATTGTCACTTGCCATGATGTCGCCTGCCACACGTTGTGGATTGTCACTTGCCACTACATCACCTGCCACACAATGTGGATTGTCACTTGCCTGCTACAAGTTGCGGATTGTCACTTGCCATGATGTCACCTGCCACACGTTGCAGATTGTCACTGGCCACGACATCACCTGCCACATGTTGCAGATTGTCACTGGCTATGACGTCACCTGCCACACGATGTGGATTGGAAAAATATATATATAGTTGCGCTAATTGTAAGAACCATCATTTAGGGGGGAAGTGACTCAATCACCGCCACCGTGGAATATATAGTGAAAATTATGGGTAAACACTAGTCATACCATACACTAGGCTTGACAAAAAAATTAACAAAAAATTGGAGTGCACAAATATGAATATGAACAAGCAAGGATCATGAGATCAATGGTGAACAAAAAATTAACGTAAACCCTGTAATGAACCATAAATGGTACCATCAACAAAAAAGTGACAATATAAATTGCATGAATTTAAACAGTGAAGCAAAAAAACAAAAAAAAATAAAATGATGAATAAAGTCCACATAACTGCAATGTGAATAGACACCCAGTGATGTTCCAAGATGTCAGCTGAGCTTTCTTCTCAGAGTCAAAAAAAACAAAGTGAGTTCCACCACCATAATGTAGGTATTCTGCTTACCAGAGCCAAAGGTCCCTTGTGATTCAGGACCTAGAAAAAGCATATGTATTACACCCAGCAGACAGGAGACAGCCACTAAATCTGTGATGTTATGAATCGGCAGATTCCACAGCATAGGCACCAGTTGGTATACCATATCATGCAAGGAAAACAGATGCCAATAGGGATCTCCGTTCTGCTCAGTGACACCGCCGACGTGAATGAGCTAGACGCTCGCGTGGCCGCACAATGCAGATTGTCATTTGCCACAATGTCACCTGCCACACATTGCAGATTGTCACTGGCCACGACGTCACCTGCCACACGATGCGTGAAAAAGAAAATAAGAAAATGTGGGACTTTTTGATGAGGCCAACTAGATGTACCTCCATCCCCGGTAACTTTGAGAGAGGGGACTAAATTTGGGACTTTTTGATGAAGCGTGCAGCCACGGAAAATAGCATAGCATTAAACTATAGTTATGTCTGGTGATAGGGCCATCAGTAGTGCCATATAGTAAATTGTATAAACGTCATAGCCATCATAATAGGGTAATAAAAAACATTTATTCCATAACATGATACATAATAAAGAACAGAATAGCATGATGACACAATGATGGCCTGCTGGCCTAGAGCCACAATCATAACATAAAAACCACATCAGACTAGTTTGCAACGTATTTCCATTATGAATTGTAGATTGGCAAATTCCAGTAAACCATGGTAATGGTAATGAAGATGAAAAGCTGGCAGGGAAAAGCATCCATTTAGCTCGACGTAGCTGTAGCGCTACTCTTCAGGAGCAGATGCACGGGATATGTCTATGAATGTTAAAGGTATATATAATAATGACGGGCGGGAGTTCTGCCACTGTCTTGGGCGTCAGTTTGCTGCCCCTCTGAAAGTGACGCCCGGGTCCCATGGTTCCACCGGGGACCCATGGTAAGGCCGGCCCTGGTCATACCCTTTCCACTTCTCTTCTGCACATTCTACTTACTGTCATATAGGAATGAACTCCCCGCAGGGGCGGACTGACAACTCATGGGGCCCCCGGGCAATAGGAGATTATTGCCCCCCCGGGCAATAGGAGATTATGGGGCCCCTGGGCAATAGGAGATTATGGGGCCTCCAGGCAATAGATTATGGGGCCACACAGTATACACACACACACACACACATACTATATACATACACAGTATACACACACACAGACACACAATATACACACACATTATACACACGCAGTATACATACACACAGAATACACATACACACACTGAAAAGGTACTGCTATAATCTTGTGATTTTTCTTTAAAACACTGATTTTTTTAATACTGTTCCTGGTTTTACTGAGGCTGGCAACCCTGATGGGGCCCCCTAGTGGCATGGGGCCCTCGGGCCTGAGTGCCCGAATGGTTAGTCCGCCCTGGTCCCCATTCAGTTCAAACTCATGCTTGGACCAAATTTTGCTTGGTTCAGGGAATAGACAAACTAAGTTTATTTTTGGCTGAGGGGTTGATTTACTAAAGGCAATAGACTGTGCAATTTACAAGTACACTTGTGCTCATTTCCCCCAGAGTTTAGCAAATATGTTGAAGCGTTACTCTGTAATAAATACTCAATCAGTTGCAAGGAAGATAAAAATAAAAGCTTTTTTGCTTGCACATGAGCTTCACCACATTCACTAAGCACTGGGAAAAATGAGTGCAACTGCAAAGTGCACAGTCTCTTTACCTTTAGTAAATCAACCCCAGAGTGTCCACATGGATGCTGTATTCTAGGAGCACCCCTGCAGGTGGTGCTTGTCTCAAATTCATGTACTTGACTCTAGTAGGGGTACCCCTTTTTTAAATCAATATTGCATATAAACTTATTATTAAAGCATGATGTGCCAAGAGTATGCCTACTGGATTGAAATGTACGTATAGTCACAGAGCAATAAACACATTTCTCAGATTCCCTTGTTACCAGCTGTCCTAAATATCCTGAGCTCCAGGCAGCTGGAAGAAATGATTTGAAATACACCACAATATCCTGAAACTTAAAAAAAAAAAAATACAATGTTTCAGCTGTAGAGTCTAGCATAAAGAAGTCTTATTCCGCTTTAATTCCACAACCTCACAACATCAGAAAAGACAAATTGTGAAAGCTGGGAGAAACACAGCATAAATTAAGTATAAATTCAGGTGACTACAAGCCTAAGGTCTGACAGATGAAGAGGACGAAGACCTAAAATAACTTGACTGCTCAGAAATTCTGGGCTACAGTCTTTCCTAGCAAACTGAAGATGCCCTTGAATGTAACTAAATGTAAGATTTAAGGAAAAGTGATGCCATCTGTTAACAATGCCTGATATTAAAGAGACAATCATTATACAATTTTACCTTTCTTCTTCTATTGTGAATGCAGGAAGAGAGAACATCAGCTCACACTCCGTTAAATAAGTATTCCAATTTTTGAGCCATCAGGTCTTATTTATAAAAATTGGAGAAAGAGAAAATGTCTTATAGCCAGTGGTCCAGATTCAGGTATCTTTGCCCATTTTTTACGGAGGCGCAGCGCACCGTTTTGCCGCTGCGCCTCCGTAAATTTCCTGCGCTACGCTTGATTCACGGAGCAGTAGCTCCGTAAATTGCGTGTGCGCTCCGGAAAACTGCCCGGCGTAAGGGCGCGTAATTTAAATGATCCCGTAGGGGGCGTAGATCATTTCAATTAGGCACGTTCCCGCGCCGAGCGTAGTGCGCATGCTCCGTCGGGAAACTTTCCCGACGTGCATTGCGGTAAATGACGTCGCAAGGACGTCATTTGCTTCAAAGTGAACGTGAATGGCGTCCAGCGGCATTCACGATTCACTTACGCAAACAACGGAATTTTTCAAAAACGCGACGCGGGAACGACGGGTATACATAGCATTGGCTGCCCCTGCTAATAGCAGGGGCAGTCTTACGCAAAAACCGACATACGCAAACAACGTAAACTGCATACGCAGGGCTCACGTAGGGTTGTGAATCGGCGTTAGTATGCAATTTGCATACTATACGCTGACCACTACAGGAACGCCCCCTAGCGGCCATCGTAAGAATGCAGCCTACAATATGACTGGCATAAGAGCCTTATGCTAGTCATATCTTAGGCTGCAGTCGGCGTAACAAGGTTCCTGAATCAGGAGCATTCAAAACGCCGGCGCAAGTAAGCAATTGCGCTGCGTAACTATGGTTACGCTGAAGCAATTGCTTTTTGAATCTGGGCCAGTGTTTTCCAAAGTGTGGCACACTGGTGATATGTACTATACTTCCCCTTTGGAAGGTAAGGCTTATGCCGCGTACACACAACTGTTTTTCATGAAGTGAAAAATGCCATTTTTTAAATTGGTTAAAAACGATCGTGTGTGGGCTCCAGAGCATTTTTCATGACGTGAAAAATGGCCATTAAAAATTTAGAACATGCTCTAATTTTTTGCATAGTTTTTCACGTTGTCGTTTTTCACGTCGTCGTTTTTCACATCGTGAAAAACGGTCCTGTGTAGGCTTTAACGACGGGAAAAAAACGCGCTTGCTCAGAAGCAAGTTATGAGACGAGAGCACTTGTTCTGGTAAAACTAGAATGTGTAATGGAGATAGCACATTCGTCACGCTGTAACAGACTGAAAAGCACAGAGACTGAAAAGCGCGATTTGTCTCTCACCAAACTTTTACTAACACAAAATCAGCAAAAGCAGCCCAAAGGGTGGCGCCATGCGAATGGAACTTCCCCTTTCACGATCGTGTGTATGCAAGGCAGGCTTGACAAGAATCACGTCGAGAAAAACTTTGGGGCAAATCCACAAAAACGTAGCCTAACTTAACTTTTACCATTTAAGTTACACTGGCGGAAAATTTCTACCTAAGTGCCCGATCCACAAAGCACTTACCTAGAAATTTTCGGCCGTGTAACTTAAATGTCTCCGGCGCAAGGCGGTCCTCTTCTGCAGGGGGCGATGACAATTTAAATGAGGCGCGCTCCCGCGCCGGCCGTACTGCGCATGCTCGTGATGTCATTTTCCCGACGGGCAGCGCGCAAAATTACGTTACGCCGGGCTTTGTGGATTGCGACGGGACAATAAAGTTGCGTCGGGTAAAAAAAAAGTTACGCGCCGAAAAATAAAATTCAAAATTTAAAAAAAATAGCGGCGATCGAAAAAAAGGTCTGTTTTTACAAGGTGTAACTAGTTTACACTTTGTAAAAGCATCCCTAATTTTACGTATGCAAACGTAAACTTACGCAGAAAAAACAAAGCTGAAAAGCTTTGTGGATCTCCGTAAGTCCTCATTTGCATACGCAAAGCGGCATTTCAACGCAAAATGCCCCCAGCAGCGGATGCGGTACTGCATCCTAAGATCTGACAGTGTAAGTGTCTTACAGATGTCAGATCTTCTGCCTATCTTTGGAAAACTGCTTCTGAGGATCAGTTCCAAAGATAGGCACAGGGATACGCAGGCTGAACAGCAGTTCCGCCTGCGTATCCCTTTGTTTTTTCCATGACATTAAAAACGGTCGCGTGTACGCGGCATTAGTTTTTTAAAAAAAGGCTTGGATAGAGTTTGAAAAAAAAGGACTCTTGTGCCTTATGCCTCGTACACACGACCGTTTTTCCGAACGGGAAAACTGCCATGTTTGCTTTTTGTCTGGAAAACCGGCTGTGTGTATTCTCCATAGCAGTTTTTCCGACGAGAAAACTGCCCGCAAAAAATTAGAACCAGTTCTCTTTTTTACTGTCGTGTTTCCTGGCGGTCTTTTTCCCATTGCGAAAACCGCTCGTGTGTATGCTTTTCCGAGGAAAAAAAACGTGCATGCTCAGAATCAAGTATGAGACGGGAGCGCTCGTTCTGATAAAACTAGCGTAATGGAGATAGCACTTTCATCACGCTGTAAATTATTGCATCGTTTAATGCAGAGCATGAAAAGCACGAATCGTCTCTCACCAAACTTTTACTAAGACGAGGATCAGCAAAAGTAGCCCACAGGGTGACGCCATCTGAATGGAACTTCCCCTTTATAGTCTTGTCATACAGGGAGTGCAGAATTATTAGGCAAATTAGTATTTTGACCACATCATCCTCTTTATGCATGTTGTCTTACTCCAAGCTGTATAGGCTCGAAAGCCTACTACCAATTAAGCATATTAGGTGATGTACATCTCTGTAATGAGAAGGTGTGTGGTCTAATGACATCAACACCCTATATCAGGTGTGCATAATTATTAGTCAACTTCCTTTCCTTTGGCAAAATGGGTCAAAAGAAGGACTTGACAGGCTCAGAAAAGTCAAAAATAGTGAGATATCTTGCAGAGGGATGCAGCACTCTTAAAATTGCAAAGCTTCTGAAGCGTGATCATCGAACAATCAAGCGTTTCATTCAAAATAGACAACAGGGTCGCAAGAAGCGTGTGGAAAAACCAAGGCGCAAAATAACTGCCCATGAACTGAGAAAAGTCAAGCGTGCAGCTGCCAAGATGCCACTTGCCACCAGTTTGGCCATATTTCAGAGCTGCAACATCACTGGAGTGCCCAAAAGCACAAGGTGTGCAATACTCAGAGACATGGCCAAGGTAAGAAAGGCTGAAAGACGACCACCACTGAACAAGACACACAAGCTGAAACGTCAAGACTGGGCCAAGAAATATCTCAAGACTAATTTTTCTAAGGTTTTATGGACTGATGAAATGAGAGTGAGTCTTGATGGGCCAGATGGATGGGCCCGTGGCTGGATTGGTAAAGGGCAGAGAGCTCCAGTCCGACTCAGACGCCAGCAAGGTGGAGATGGAGTACTGGTTTGGGCTGGTATCATCAAAGATGAGCTTGTGGGGCCTTTTCGGGTTGAGGATGGAGTCAAACTCAACTCCCAGTCCTACTGCCAGTTTCTGGAAGACACCTTCTTCAAGCAGTGGTACAGGAAGAAGTCTGCATCCTTCAAGAAAAACATGATTTTCATGCAGGACAATGCTCCATCACACGCGTCCAAGTACTCCACAGCGTGGCTGGCAAGAAAGGGTATAAAAGAAGAAAAACTAATGACATGGCCTCCTTGTTCACCTGATCTGAACCCCATTGAGAACCTATGGTCCATAATCAAATGTGAGATTTACAAGGATGGAAAACGGTACACCTCTCTGAACAGTGTCTGGGAGGCTGCGGTTGCTGCTGCACGCAATGTTGATGGTGAACAGATCAAAACACTGACAGAATGCATGGATGGCAGGCTTTTGAGTGTCCATGCAAAGAAAGGTGGCTATATTGGTCACTGATTTGTTTTTGTTTTGTTTTTGAATGTCAGAAATGTATATTTGTGAATGTTGAGATGTTCTATTGGTTTCACTGGTAAAAATAAATAATTGAAATGGGTATATATATTTTTTTTTGTTAAGTTGCCTAATAATTATGCACAGTAATAGTCACCTGCACACACAGATATCCCCCTAAAATAGCTAAAACTAAAAACAAACTAAAAACTACTTCCAAAAATATTCAGCTTTGATATTAATGAGTTTTTTAAGTTCATTGAGAACATGGTTGTTGTTCAATAATAAAATTAATCCTCAAAAATACAACTTGCCTAATAATTCTGCACTCCCTGTATGTGTTGTACGTCACCGCGCTTTGGTCGGGTGGGATTTGGCATGAACGTCTGTAGGCAGTCTGGAGAGGAATCACATCGGGAAAAACATATTTTTTTCCCTGACAGGAAAACCGGTCATGTGTACGAGGCATTACATCTGAACTGCCTTCACTCTCTGACCAATAGGGTAAATAAAAGTTAACTGCCACTAAAATATGTATGATGATTTTAAACCACAGACAGTGGCCCAGATTCAAGTAGAATCGCGCAATATTTGCGTGGGCAAAGAGCAAATTTTTTTCTCTGCGCCCACGCAAATATTGCGCTTTGCCCGCGATTCACGGAGCAGTTGCTCCGTAAATTGCGCGGGCAATATGCTAAGCAGCCGGGCGCAAGGCTGCCTAATGTAAATGATCCCGCCGGGGGCGGGAATCATTTAAATTAGGCGCGCTCCCGCGCCGAGCGAACAGCGCATGCTCCGTCGGGAAACTTTCCCGACGTGCATTGCGGCAAATGACGTCGCAAGGACGTCATTTGCTTGTAAGTGAACGTGAATGGCGTCCAGCGCCATTCACGGTTCACTTACGTAAACGACGTTAAATTTGAACGTCGCAAGCGGGAGGCGCAGCTATACTTTAGCATTGGCTGCGCCTGCTATAGCAGGAGCAACCTTATGCTAAAGGCGCCGTACGGAAACTCTGTACCTTGCGTGAGAAGGGCCCGCGCAACTTTTGTGAATCGGTGGTAGTATGCAATTTGCATACTACACGCCGATCACAAAGGCCGCGCCCCCTAGCGGCCAACGCAAGAATGCAGCCTGGGATGTGAAGGCATAAGGAGGCTTATGTTTGTCACATCCTAGGCTGCATTCAGTGTAACGAGGTTCCTGAATCAGGAGCACTCGTTACACCGGAGCAAGTAAGCACTTGCGCCGCGCAACCTATGGTTGCGCGGGCGCAAGTGCTTCTTGAATCTGGGCCAGTGTCCACAGAGTTGAGACTCCATTCTTAATTGCAATCAAGCAAAAATGTGCCTGTAGGGAAAGTTCTGTTTCAAATGACACTTTATGCATTGACATACCTCCTTAGACCCAGTTTGCCCAGACAGTATGGACACCTGCTGACTTGGCAGCATCCACAGGGAGTTTCTGTCCACAAAATATAATAAGCTTCTGTCCACAAAAGACATGCGTGCAGATTCAACACATTTTGCTATTAATGCTTTGTCAAAATCCATGCCAGCAACAGGGAACAAAGGAGCAACCAGCAACCGAACAAAGTGGAGTGGAAACAAGGGAGCAGCTCTTGCTGCTTAGGCTTGGTGAAGTTTGTATGGAAACTATGGGGTAGATTCAGGTAGGGACTGCGTATTTGTGTGTGGGCGTAACGTATCCTATTTACGCTACGCCTCCGCAACTTTGACAGGCAAGTGCAGTATTCACAAAGCAAAGTTGAGGCGGCGTAGCGTAAATAGGCCGGCGTAAGCCCGCCTAATTCAAATGTGGAAGATGTGGGCGTGTTTTATGTAAATTTATTGTGACCCCGCGTAAATGACGCTTTTTCCGAACGGCGCATGCGCCGTCCGTGAAAGTATCCCAGTGCGCATGCTCCAAATTAACCCGCAAAAAGCCAATGCTTTCGACATGAACGTAAATTACGCACAGCCCTATTCGCGAACGACTTACGCAAACAACGTAATCGACGGAAAATTCGACGCTGGCCCGACGTCCATACTTAACATTGGCTCCCCCTTATGTAGCAGGGGTAACTGTACTGCAACGGCCGGGCGTACGTTCGTGAACAGGCGTATCTAGCTGATTTACATATTCTAGGCGTAAATCAGTGTACATGCCCCTAGCGGCCAGCGTAAATATGCAGTTAAGATACAACGGCGTAGGAGACTTACGCCGGTCATATCTTAGCAACATTTAAGCGTATCTCAGTTTGAGCATACGCTTAAAGTTGCGATGGCGTGGAATTTCGACTTAAGACGGCGTATCTACAGATACGCCCGTCGAAAGTCTTTCTGAATCCGGGCCTATGTTGTTTAAAGTTGCTGGCTTTTCAATTCACTCTGCATTAACAAAACCAACTTACCTGGCCAATATATTCTTCATCTTGGGGCCATGAGCGCTACTATGCGCTAGGGTAGCGATCCATTGCTTGGAAATGGCTCCCCTTGTATGCTTTTTTAGAGCTACTCCCTTGTTTCCACTCCTCTCTTGTTGCTGTTTGCAGTAAGTGTTTTAGCTTATTTGTTCCATGTTGCTGGCATGGATTCTGATGAAGTATTAATAGCAAAATGCGTTGATCCTGCACGCTCATCTTTTGTGGACAGAAGCTGATTATATACCACATACTGTAATATCTTTCCAATTTGTCCAGCAATGCATATATTTTACTTTATGTCTGTGGTTTTAAAGATACTGTTTTTTTTTATGTCTTAAAATAAAGAAGTATATTTTTTAACAATTGTTGATTTTTGGATTACGTCACATTTAAATTCCCTTGTCTTACTCTCCACTCCTTTGTGGTGTGGTCAGGAGAGAAATATCCCACTTTCAAATAATGCTACTTGGTAGAGCCAGTATGTGATGCCAATGATCCTTTTAACTATCTGTAAGGATTTTTATTCCACTAACCCTTGTACAGGACATTCTTCCCACTGGCCACCATTGTTAGGGAAAAATTGATGTAAATAAATATCTCCCTCACTGACCATTATGTACCAGGTATCTTTTCCAGTTGCCACCGATGTAAGAATACACCTCTCCCACTGACTCTCAAGCCTTGTACACACGTCCTGTTTTCCCGATGGGAAAACTGCGATGAAAGCTTTTGGCCGGAATTTTCCGGCCGTGTGTATGCTCCTTGCAGTTTTTCTGACGGGAAAACTGCCCAAAAACCACCGGACTAAAAAAAGAGAACCAGCTCTCTTTTTTTCCCGCCGGAAAAACCGTCAGACTTTTGCCTGGTGGTTTTTGGCAGTTTTTCTATAGGAAAAACTGCAATGGAGCATACACATGACCGGGATTCCTGACCAAAGCTCCATCGCAGTTTTCCTGTCGGGAAAATCTCTTGTGTGTATGGGGGAATGACTGACCGAGCAAGTTCTTGGCTTTCCCTTACAGTTTCCCAGTGGTAAAAAGTCCACCGGGAAACCCGTACACGTGTACGAGGCTTCACTGTAAGGGAACCCTTTAACCTCTTTCCCACCGGGCTTGTTTTTCAGATTCGGTGTTTACGAGACTAAAACTGTTTTTTTTGCTAGAAAATTACTTAAAACCCCCAAACATTATATATATTTTTTTCTAACACCCTAGAGAATAAAATGGCAGTCATTGCAATACTTTTTGTCACACCGTATTTGTGCAGCGGTCTTACAAGCGCACTTTTTTTGGAAAAAAATCACTTTTTTAAATTAAAAAATAAGACAATAAATTTTGCCCAATTTTTTAATATATTGTGAAAGATAATGTTACGCCGAGTAAAATGATACCCAACATGTCACGCTTAAAAATTGCGCCCGCTCGTGGCATGACGTCAAACTTTTACCCTTAAAAATCTCGATAGGCGACGTTTAAAAAATTCTACAGGTTGCATTTTTGGAGTTACAGAGGAGGTCTAGGGCTAGAATTATTGCTCTCGCTCTAACGATTGCGGCGATACCTCACTTGTGTGGTTTGATTACAGTTTTCATATGCGGGCGCTACTCGCGTATGCGTTCGCTTCTGTGCGCAAGCTCGTCGGGACGGGGCGCTTTAAAAAACATTTTTGGGGGTTTTCTTATTTATTTTTATTTAATTAATAATTTTTTACACTGAAATAAAAATAAATAAAAATAGATCACTTTTATTCCTATTACAAGGAATGTAAACATCCCTTGTAATAGAAAAAAGCATGACAGGTCCTCTTAAATATGAGATCTGGGGTCAAAAAGACCTCAGATCTTATATTTAGACTTAAATGCAAAAAAAAATTGAAACTGTCATTTTTTCAAATGACAAAAAAAAAATGTTTCTTTAAGACGCTGGGTGGGACTGACGTTTTGATGTCACTTCCACCCAGCAGAGCTATGGGGATGGGTGAAGGACATTTTTCCCTCACTCGCAACCCCAGTCAGCTGCCGAATGGACCCGATCGCCTCCGCCGCTACCGACGGCTCCGGTAAGCGGCGGATGGCGCGGGAGAGCGGCGGGAGGGGGGGCCTCTCCCGCCACCGATAACGGCGATCTCACGGTGAATCTGCCCCGGAGACCGCCGTTATCCTGTACAGGACCGCCCACTGAAGAGATGGATATCTCGGTTGTGGCAGCAGCCGCTGCCGTTACCGAGATATCCATCTTTAAAAAGAGGACGTCTTTTGGACATGGGGCGGTGGTCAAGAGGTTAATGAATACCAATGCAAGGAAATGTTACTCCACTGGCCACCAACTGTATATGAGGGAGTCAATCTGAAGTTCTTTTCTGGCCATTTAAAAAAAAAATACTTTAATTTGTGAGTATCACTGCTAGTTATTTTGTCATAACAAGGGGGTGTTGAAAGTAATTTATATATTGTTAAAACCACAGATTACTGATCTTCCTAATGCACTATGAGCTGTATATACAGTATATACCGTAATTACTTTATATATAAATATTATTTAGCAGTGGTTTCCTGAGACCTGAAAATTATTTTTAGGGTTCCTCTGGGATAAAAAGGTTGAGAAAGGATAATAATAGTTCTAATATTACAGAGGTTGGTCCTTAGTTAAGCTATTTTCTTTATATATGTTTTGCTTAATGATGCAATTGTAAATAATAAGCTATCTTAGGCCAGCTTTAAAAAAATCTTGTTCAAATCTTTTTATCACATTTTTGCATTAATCTTTGATTCAGTTTTGGCCAAAGCATCATTTTTAGATTTGCTTGATTTTGTAGCCAAACTGTATATATTCTGAGTTGTTTTGCAGAGCGCTAGATTTGTGAGGTGATTCAAACTCAGAGATAACATAGAAGTACTAAGGAACACTTTTTAAATAGGCACAGATATGTTCATTTTAATAGTGGGTAATCAAGTACGCAATTTCTGTACAGATAAATAAATCTGTCCCTAACTTGTGTTACAAAATATGGAAAGTGACTGCTTAGCAACTGCAAACAGTAATTAATGTCCCTTAATTTGTTTCTTCTTTAGATGTCAATATACTGTACCTCGGGATTTATTTAAAATTTTTAAAGAATCTAGGATTTCAACATAATAAACAACAGAGGCTGCCATTGTTGATGAAATTATAAAAATGTTAATGGCATTCAGGGACAGAAGTGTCCGCAACCCGGGTAGAAAGGTAGATCTATAAGGTAACCATGTGGTCATCTAATACATTTACAGTGGAACCTCGGATTGTGAGTAAATCGGTTAACAAGCCTTTCGCAATACTAGCACTGTATTTTAAAAATTCCTAACTTGGTTTGTGTTGTCTCGCAAAACAAGCAGAATTCAGGCCAAAGCGGTGTGCAGTACCACCTATACCACAGCTCCCGGGACAGGCTTCTTGAGTGAACTTCCTGTTGCAGGTCCACTCACTTCACATCAAGGTGAAATGTGAGTACTTTAAAGGAAGGGTTATTCTCCTCTCAGTTACACTCTTCTACTGTCTGGTATATAACACAAGACCATGTTGGTACTTATGTCTCTTTACAGATATTTAATGTATTTTCCCCTGAGGAAGTGGAGTGATTCTACGAAACACATAGGGCTCATGTGATGGTTCATTATGCCTTATCCATTCAGATTCGACTACTACATTCTTTTGTTGAAGTGGTTTATGTCATCGGAGCAGTGGCGTACCTATTGAGGGGCGGTCCGCCCTGGGAGCCACACATTGGGGGGAGGGGCGTTTGTCAGGCCAGCTATCAGAGTCGGCACAAGGCAGTGGCAGTTTCAAGAGGTGCTCTCTGCTCTGTGGCTGTGCTGGGTCTCGTTCGTGCGAGTCGGGTTGCTCTGTCATTGAGCTCACATCGAGCTCTATAATGCCACCACTGGCTGCTTCATGTATGTGTGCCCCTTTGTATGTGTTGTACAGTATGTATTTTAGCAGGGACACGGGGAATCAAGACCTGCGACAAGAAGGAAGACCACCTTACAAGTGGAGGCTGAGTGTGTAAAGGTGTGTTGGGGCAGCTGAGTGTCTACAGGTGTGAGGGGGCTGAGTGCGTACAGGTATGAGGGGGCTGATTGCATACAGGTATGAAGGGGGCTGAGTGCTTACAGGTGTGTGGGGGGCTGAGTGTGTACAGGTGTGTGGCTGGGCTGAGTGCGTACAGGTATGAGGGGGGCTGAGTGTGTGCATTGCGTGGGTGGGCTGAGTGCATACAGGTATGAGGGAGGCTGAGTATGTACAGGCATGATCAGTGAGGGGGGTGCCAGATGGGGGGGTTGTCGGATATAGGATCTGCCCTGGGTGCCAAATACTCTAGGTATGCTCCTGCATCTGGGATAGCTGCTCCACACCTATCATGCTATGTACCATTATGTGATCGCTATTTTCTTTCTATGAGGGGGGCTAAGTGTGTACAGGTGTGTGGGTGGGCTGAATGCCTACAGGTATGAGGGGGCTGAGTGCGTACAGGTATGAGGGCCTGAGTGTTTACAGGTATGAGGGGGCTGAATGCGTACAGGTGTGTGGGTTGGCTGAGTATGTACAGGTATGAGTGGGCTGAGTGTGTACAAGTGTGTGAGTGCGTACAGGTATAAGTGGGCTGAGTGTATATAGGTATAAAGGGGCTAAGTGCATACAGGTGTGTGGGTGGGCTGAGTGCATACAGGTGTGAAGGGGCTGAGTGCATACAGGTGTATGGGTGTATGAGTGCATACAGGTATGAAGGGACTGAGTGCGTACAGGTATGAGGGGGCTGAGTGCGTACAGGTATGAGGGGGCTGAGTGCGTACAGGTATAAGGGGGGCTGAGTGTGTACATTGCGTGGGTGGGCTGAGTGCATACAGGTATGAGGGAGGCTGAGTATGTACAGGCATGATCAGTGAGGTGCCAGATGGGGGGGTTGTCGGATATAGGATCTGCCCTGGGTGCCAAATACTCTAGGTATGCTCCTGCATCTGGGATAGCTGCTCCACACCTATCATGCTATGTACCATTATATGATCGCTATTTTCTATGTGTAGCGCCTGGTTACTTCAAAGTACCGGTGCTATTTAAATTTAGAGGGAGATCAGAGTGTAGTTAAACTCTGATCTGGTTCAAATTGGGTCTCTGTCTCAGCTTGCCTGTGCTGTGTGCTTATTCTGTTGTACTGGGGTGTTCTTCGCACCCCAGTGCAGTAGGTGGCAGCAGCCATTTGATTTGGGTCTTCTTATTCAAGTGCGGCATCCACCTTTAGGGTGTCTGCACCACTGCGCCCTGGCGTTATGGCCTGCCTGGCCGGGGCGTGCATGCCACGCAGAGTTCCTGGTTCCGGGACCATATGGGTCCAGAGCATTTGAGTCGTGGCAGGGAGCCCATGGGTCGACTGGGTTCCCAATTCTGAAGATCCCAAGCGGTATAGCTGTACGGTGGGGAGTCTATATGAGGAGAGCCAATGAGAGGCTGGCGATCCAATAGGATCTCGACATTCCACCGGGGATCGAGGTATCCGGACACTGAGAGGCTGGTCGCCTGTCGGTAGGCGTAATTTCACTAAGGAGGTCCATCTCCGTAACTACAATCAGAAGGACCTGTGGCAGAGGTTTCTTACTGAGTTCATCCTAGGAGGGTCTGTGGCAGAGACTTTTCCTCAAAGGTTTGAGCGATACTCTGGCTGCCAGGTCAGTGAGAGAGACCTGTCCAGGTACGCTATTCCCACTCAGGCAGGAGATGCGCAAAGAAGTGTTACATGTGGAGGCAGGACTGTTTCCCTATTACTACGCCTGAATCTGCTATTCTTCTTTTTCATTCAACTCTACCTTCTTCACTAGGGATGAGCCGAACACCCCCCTGTTCGGTTCGCACCAGAACCTGCAAACACACCAAACGTTTCGTGTGAACTTTAGAACCCTGTTAAAGTCTATGGGACTCGAACGTTTGAAATCTAAAGTGCTAATTTTAAAGGGTAATATGCAAGTTATTGTCCTAAAAAGTGTTTGGGGACCTGGGTCCTGTCCCAGGGGACATGTATCAATGCAAAAAAAGTTTTAAAAACTACATTTTTTTCGGGTTCCCCCCAAATATCCATTCCAGACCCTTCAGGTCTGGTGTGGATTTTAAGGGGAACTCTACCCCTACATAATACAGTGTCCATTGGCTCCCCAAGAATAGTTATGCTTCACTGTCCAGAGTAAGCAACTAGGTAAGTAAAAAGACAGACTACTGTCTGCATTGGCTTCAGGGGCCACACAATAATTGTCAAAGGGTTGCGATTGACCCCCGAATGCCAGTTTGAGCATTAGGGGTGTAGCTGTTTTTAATTCCGAACCCAGAGGTGGATCAAGGGGGTGGGGAATCCCACCCCTGAGAAATTAGTGTGACAGGCAGGTGGGTGGATCAGTCAGTGGGGGCGACGGATCAGTTAGCGGGCCGATGGGTGGATAAGTCAGCGTGCCAGTGGGTGAGCGGCCAAACAGGCAAGTCGATAGGTGAGCGGGCGGGCGGGGGAGCAGAGATGAAAAGTAGATGAAAGATGGATAGCCGCACTCCAAAAAAAACGTGCAGGTTGTCTTTTATTCAAATAAATAGCAAATACATCACCGAATCATAAAACAGGAACAGGGGAACAGCCGACGTTTCGCACAAGATTAGTGCTTATTCATCAGCTGCACCCTTGCAATTCTGTTTCAAACGTGTGACCATATAGTAGACCCACCTAGAGCGGTGACTCTCTTTCTTGTATTCGTTCGGGGGAGCAGAGAGATGACATCATTTCTCACCACCTACCCTGCATCACTGCTCTCCTGCCCTCACTGAGCAGCCGCGGGTAGCAGAGAGATTACATCATCTCTCTGCTGCCTGCCTTCACGCTGGGACACAGCAAGTGAGAATCTGCACCCTGTAGCTATAGCAGGCAAGTGACACAACAAGTGACAATCTGCATCTGGTGGCAAGGTGATGTGGCAAGTGACGCAGCAAATGACAATCTGCATTTGGTGGCAAGGTGACATGGCAAGTGACACAGCAAGTGACAATCTGTATCTGGTGGCAAGGTGACATGTCAAGTGACACAGCAAGTGACAATCTGCAACATATGGCAGGTGATGTGGCAGGTGACAATCCACACCTTGTAGCAGGCAAGTGACGTGGCAAGTGGCAATCTGCAACATGTGGCAGGTGACTAGCAAGTGACAATCTGCAACGTGTGGCAGGTAATGTGGCAAGTGACAATCTGCAACATGTGGCAGATGACGTGGCAAGTGAAAATCTGCAGTATGTGGCAGGTGACGTGGCAAGTGACAATCCACAACGTGTGGCAGGTGACGTGGCAAGTGACAATCTGCAACTTGTGGCAAGTGACGTGGCAAGTGACAATCCACAACTTGTGGCAGGTGACATGGCCGGTGACAATCTGCATCTGGTGGCAGGTGACAATCTGCAACGTGTGGCAGGTGACGTGGCAAGTGACAATCAGCATCTAGTGGCAGGCGACGGTGGCAAGTGACACACTCCCACTGATTCTGCATTAAGGTGAGTTGAACTATTTTATATTACAATGTAATAATATTAATAATGCGCTTCAATCATCCTGACACCATAATAACCATGGTGCTGTGATGATTGAAGCACCAACCATTTCCCTGATAAATTGCCTGCCAAAACATTTATTTTCTGGCAGTGCCCCTCCCGAGACTAGACTCTGGATCCGCCCCTGGTTGTACCTGATATTTTTGACAAGAAGGTTTTTTAGGCAGAGGTTGTCCCCCAAGATATTTTCTTTTTAGTCTAAAATGTGCTGCTGAAGGAAGCTGGCAATTCCCTTTTCTTTATGTTCACTAAACACTGCCATTTGTGGCATGTCTTTTATTTGTTTATGTATTAAAAAAAAAAATCGGTATAAGGTGTGTTGCATTCAGGATATGAACGAAAGGGAACATCTAGATAGGAATATAATAATAATCCTTCTTAGCTTATAAAGTGAACTTTATTTGGCAAACCTAAATGGATAGTTGACCTTTACCAAAAACTGCTTACGCAGATAATAGCGTCTGTAGATAAGAACAAACTATGTAGCTTTGACCAAAGTTGAATAAAGAACTTACGATAGATGCACGGCCATTTACGTACCTCATGAATCCAGACTGAAAAACTCCCAGAGATTGCATCTTCCCATCCTGCCTTGTTACTAGAACTTTGCTATGACATGCCCACTGTTACTGATCACTTCCAATATCACCCCTCACATATGCTTTCTCTTCCCTGATGCAGTACTACTGAGCTCAGCGTCTGAGAGTGTATCCTGCTCTATTTTAAAATGTAACTGTTAGGCCTCGTACACACGATAGGTTAACCAGAGAACAACGGTCTGATGGACCGTTTTCATCGGTCAAAATCGTGTGTGGGCCCCATAGGTTATTTAACCATCGGTTAAAAAAAAGCCAACTTGCTTTAAATTTAACCGATGGATTCCTAACCGATGGGAAAAAAACAATCGTTAGTAGGCACAACCATCGGTTAAAAATCCACGCATGCTCAGAATCAAGTCGACGCATGCTTGGAAGCATTGAACTTTGTTTTTTTCAGCACGTCGTTGTGTTTTACGTCACCGCGTTCTGACACGATCGGTTATTTAACCGATGGTGTGTAGCCGCGACGGACCATCAGTCAGCTTCATCGGTTAACCGACGACAACGGGCCATCAGACCGTTCTCATCGGATGGACTGATCGTGTGTATGAGGCTTAAGTGGCAGAAATGTTACATTAATAAATGCTTTTGATTATCTCAGCTATATTTGATGTTTCTAAGGATTTTGCATTATCCTGTCGTGTTTATCTAATTATGATAGCTTCAAAAATAGTTAATGGGTTATTGCATCACATGTGAAAATAATTACTTTTTATACAAAAAGAAAAAAAAAACATAATTGCAAAGAATCAGTAAAAGTACTAGTGCGGTAGTTTCCAAAGGTAAAACAATCCTTCTCATTCAACCCAACCCCAACAAGACAATGTAAATAATGGACAGCAATAATTATCCATCATATTAATCTTCAGGTTAATTGATGTATTAGCGCTAGTATTGGAAAATAATGTATTTTAGCTTTTTATATGGGCATATGGACCATAAGATTGCTACCTTCATACGTCTTAACAGGTTTTATATTTCTGCCTGACAAGTGCTAATCATGAATCATTGCGAGTGTGAAGATACTGCACAGAAATTATCATAGTTCCAGCAGCTCAATCTATGCGCATAAGTAATGCACATAAATGGTGTTTAGTTGTCATATCGCATTTTGCTTAATATTAACTGCTCATTGTGTCAACATAGTGGCATGGTTTTTCTTCTGAAACATTGGTAGTGTTTTTAGTTATGTGTGCTACACCATACACATAAATGCATTGCTCTGGAGTTTTAATAGAACCTGTATAGCAAGGGTGTTCTCATATACCATAGCAGTTTACAGTGCACAAAGCAGGCACCTGTAGATGTCTACTCACATCCTAACATCATCTTTTTTCCCCCCAAAATCCCCAAAACCTGAGAAGCCAAGAGCTACCAACCACAACCTCATGGTTTGGCTTCTGGCCCTTCTTTTCTCTGTGGTTTCCCTGGTCAATAGAAGGGTAAAGAAGGTGGAAGAAGAGCCAGAACCTCAACCATAGAGCTCTGATACTTATTTCAGCCTAAATTGGTAATCTTTTGGCGAATTGAAGATAACCTAACGATGTGAGCAATTAATTCCAAGGACCTTCTTATATCCTTCAATCATCTTCACTGAACCCTGGGGTCATCAAGGTCTAAGGCAAAAATGGGACAACAAATTCCTGGTAGAGCATGTTCCTGTGAAGCTACCCACAACAGGAGGAGGTTGAATCTTTACACATCGCCCCCTCTTTTTTTATATGGATCCCACCCTTGCTCTCTTCCCACCTTAGGCATTAATATATGGGGGTCGGGGGCAAGCAGATGTTTCCTTCTACATACATACTACAGGTAGGGGAATTAATACTGTAGGTCCCACCAGGGCTGTCTTAATGCATGGGCCAAATTAATCTTGCATTACATTACATTTGCCAACTGTCCTGGATTTGGCGGAACAGTCACTCTTTTTACTTAGCTGTCCCGAGATGGCCATGTCCTGGGCAGCGTCCCAGAACCTATATTGTGCAATCCTAATCTCCTCCCTTTACTGTGCCCTCTTTGTTGATTAGTCTTTGATATATGCCATGTTGTCTTATTGTTTAAAATAGATTTTATTGAAAGAACTAATAAATATGTGTTTAATTCTATCAACTATCTGTACTTATAAGTATAAGTTTAGGTAGGCTGGTACAAACCCCAATTACTTTACCCAAGGGCCCATGATGCTATTAAGATGGCCCTGGGTCCCACTGCTTGCTTTATTATATTATACAATGAGATAGCGGAGCCTCAGTTCTTTCCCATGGCACCAACAATGGGGCTCATATCCTCACACTGGCACATAGCTGTGCACCTGCTATATATACTGTATATACAGTATCTCACAAAAGCGAGTACGCCTCTCACATTTTTGTAGATATTTTATTTTTCATGTGACAACACTGAAGAAATTACACTTTTCTACAATGTAAAGTACTGAGTGTACAGCTTGTATAACAGTGTAAATTTGCTGTCCCCTTAAAATAACTCAACACACAGCCATTAATGTCTAAACCGCTGGCAACAAAAATGAGTACACCCCTGTAACGGAACCCCAAATGGGACAGGGGTTAAATCCATTTAAGATATTCATTTCCGAACCCAAGAGAGCTTATCGACACTCCACAATTCGGCGACCACGACCCATACGGATTTCCCCCAGAAACGAGACACACGGCTCTGTTCTCTGGTTCAAATGAATAGACAATCTTTATTGAGAAGACAGGCTCTTGTATACACCAAAAAGAATACTGCAGTAATCAAATGGACAATGCCACACTCCACCCACAACATTATACAATGGTTCCTAACGAGCCCCCCTCAATACACATATTTTAGTCAGACTTTCTGGCACCAGCTCTGACATAATCTACATGAGCTAATTAACTAATCATTTACCCAGACAAGGTGACTCCGAGATATGACCTTTAGACTGTGCTAACTCACAACACACATCTATCATCAATAGAACTTTCACACAATACAGTGTCAATTAGCATACCACAATGAAAGGTTCTTAGGAGCCATACTAAGGTTCATTTACATCACAGTAGCAGACAATATTAACCCCTAACAGTCTATGTTCCCACATTAAATGAGTCACTCTTTCAATTGACCTGTTGGGTTCAGAATCAACAAACAGTAATATTTCAAGCTATTCTGAATGTCCATTATGTTCTGGCTCATAATTTGTACGAGCTTCTGGGTCCCACGGGCCCTCCCGTTACAACCCATAATTGAAATGTCCAAATTGGGCCCAATTAGCCATTTTCCCTCCCTGATGTCATGTGACTTGTTAGTGTTACAAGGTCTCAGGTGTAAATGGGGAGCAGGAGTGTAAATTTGGTGTTATCCCTCTCACTCTCTCATACTGATCACTGAAAGTTCAACATGGCACCTCATGGCAAAGAATTCTCTGAGGATCTGAAAAAAATAATTGTTTGTCTACATAAATATGGCATAGGCTATGAGAAGATTGCTGAAACTGAGCTGTAACACAGTGGCCAAGACCATACAGCGGTTTAACAGGACAGGTTCCACTCAGAACAGGCCTCGCCATGGTCAACCAAAGAAGTTAAGTGCACGTGGTCAGCATCATATCCAGAGGTTGTCTTTGGGAAATAGACGTATCAGTGATGCCAGCATTGCTGCAGAGGTTGAAGAGGTGGGGGGTCAGCCTGTCAGTGCTCAGACCATATGACGCACACTGCTTCAAATTGGTCTGCATGGCTGTCGTGATGCACAAAACCCACAAACAGTTTGCTGAAGACAAGCAGACTAGGACATGGATTACTGGAACCATGTCCTGTGGTCTGATGAGACCAAGATAAACGTATTTTGTTCAGATGGTGAGGAATACAAAGACAAGTGTGCCTACAGTAAAGCATGGTGGTGGGAGTGTCATGGTCAGGGGCGTCATGAGTGCTATCGGAACTGAGGAGCTACAGTTCATTGAGGGTACCATGAATGCCAACATGTACTGTGCCATACTGAAGCAGAGCATGTTCCCCTCCTTTAGAAAACTGGACCGCAGGGCAGTATTCAAACACGATAACGACCCCAAACACACCTTCAAGATGACCACTGCCTTGCTAAAGAAGCTGGGGATAAAGATGATGGATTGGCCAAGCATGTCTCCAGACCTAAACCCTATTGAGCATATGTGGGACATCCTTAAACGGAAAGTGGAGGAGCGCAAGGTCTCCAACATCCAACAGCTCCTTGATGTCATCATGGAGGAGTGGAAGAGGACTCCAGTGGCAACCTGTGAAGCTCTGGTGAACTCCATGCCCAAGAGGGTTAAAGAAGTGCTGGAAAATAATGGTGGTCACACAAAATATTGACACTTTGGGCCAAATTTGGACATTTTCACTTAGGGGTGTGCTCACTTTTGTTGACAGCGGTTTAGACATTAATGGCTGTGTTGAGTTATTTTGAGGGGACCGCAAATTTACACTGTTATACAAGCTGTACACTTACTACTTTAGAAACGTGTAACTTCTTCAGCGTCACATGAAAAGATATAATAAAATATTTGCAAAAATTTGAGGGGTGTACTCACTTATATGTATGAGGGGGGATTATACTGGGGTTTATAATTTTTCTATATTATTTCTATCTTGACAGCAAATGAGCATCTTTTTTTTTACTTTAGTATTTTCAGAATTGTATAGTGGCGAATCTATGAATCTATGCCTTTTATTCAGTAGTACAGAGTTTATTTTAATACATAGTTCACTTAAAAGGCTGCAACTGTATTTAGAGGAGGCTTGCAATAGCTTTAAATTGATTTCCAGACTCTTTATTCACGTTCGTTACTAAGCAGTAAAATGTAGTATTATCCAAAATGACCGGGGAAAACAGCAACATGTATAATAAACATCAATATCAAAATATACTGAAGACTTGGACCAAAGCACAGCTTGTCAGGTTTCATCTAGCCGTGAAGAAAGATACAAAGATTTACCTCTGATTTTCTGAACAATGATACACCTCAGTAAATCCAGATAACAAGAACCTGTCTAGTAAAGGGTTCTCATGGGAACAACGTGATGATAAGGCTCAATCCCTTTCTCCGAGCAGATTTTAGTGCTCTTAATACATATCTTTTCATAAATCCAACAGGTATGGCAAACACAGATTTGCTTATAAATTTGATTTCAAATAAAAATGATTAAAATATAAATGACATATATTATGCAGTCTGTTACCACAGCTATTTTTGTTTTTCTGAGAACCCTGTAACCAATTTCTTTTATATGTTAACCCTGCCCATAGATCCTTTAATTATTTAAACCTTCTCTAACAGGTTCTGCAGTCAAATCACATAGAAGTGGTGTCACGTTAAAGACAGGGTAGTCTTAAGCCGCGTACACGTGATCAGTCTATTCGATGAGAACGGTCTGAAGGACTGTTGTCATCGGGTAACCGATGAAGCTGACTGATGGTCCGTCGCACCCACACACCATCGGTTAAATAACCGATCGTGTCAGAACGCTGTGACGTAAAACACAATGACGTGCTGAAAAAAAGTTCAATGCAATGGATTTTTAACCGATGGTCGTGCCTACTAACGATCGGTTTTGACCTTTCGGTTAGGATGCCATCGGTTAAATTTAAAGCAAGTTGGCTTTTTTTTAATCGATGGTTAAATAACCTATGGGGCCCACACACGATCGGTTTTGACCGATGAAAACGGTCCAGCATACCGTTGTCCTCTGTTTAACCTATCGTGTGTACGAGGCCTTAGAAGGCCAAATGGAAGCTAAAGCGTACTAACACTTTTTAAAGTATAACAAGAATTTTTTTTCTGTTTAAGCCATATACGGTAAGTAAAAATTTACCATAGCAAGTACCACTGGCAGTAGTATATGGTATGCCCCAACTGTAAATGCCACTTTTTTTGGACAGCATATGTGACATGTGACTTCTGACTTCTGCACATGTGACTATGACACCAACCATTTGATGACTTGACAGTTTCATTGGGAAATAGTTAAAGAATATGTAAACCCAACATTTCATATTCCTGATACAGTGCATTAAAAAAGTATAATTTTATGTGATAGACCAGGGGTCTCCAAACTTTCTAAACAAAGAGCCAGTTTACTGTCTTTCAGTACTGTGGCCAGCAGGAATATAAAAATAAATTCTGGCATCGGTGGGAGTAAACTGTGCCCCATCTTTGGTAATAGGGGGAGGAATAGTGTCACATTGGTGATGTCACTGGCAGGAATTATGCTCCATTTCTGGAGTCAGAGGGCAAAATAGTGTCTCATATCAGTGGGATGAATAGTGCCCCAAAGGGCCGGATAAATGCAGGCAAAGGGCTACATCTGGCCCCCGGGCCGCAGTTTGGAGACCCCTGTGATAGACCAACACAAAGTGGCACATAATTGTGAAGTGGAAGTTTTTTTACAAATAAATATCTGAAAAGTGTGGCGTGCATTTGTATTCAGCCCCCTTTACTGATAATACTGATAATCCCTAATTATAATCTAAAGGAACCAATTGCCTTCAGAAGTCACCTAATTAGTAAGTAGAGATCACCTGTGTTTAATTTAATCTTAATTTAATACAGCTGTTCTGTGATGCACTCAGAGGTTTGTTAGAAAACCTTAGTGAACAAACAGCATCATGAAGGCCAAGGAACACACCAGACAGTTCAAGGATAAAGTTGTGGAGAAGTTTAAAGCAGGGTTAGGTTATAAAAAAAATATCCCAAGCCTTTATCCGTTGAACAACTCACGCAGCACTGTTCAATCCATCATCCGAAAATGGAAAGAGTATGGCACAACTGCAAACCTACCAAGACATGGCCGTCCACCTAAACTGACAGACCGGGCAAGGAGAAAATAAATCAGAGAAGCAGCCAATAGGGCCATGATAACTCTGGAGGAGCTGCAGAGATCTACAACTCAGATGGGAGAACCTGTCCACAGGCCAACTATTAGTTGTGCACTTCATAAATCTGGCCTTTATGGAAGAGTGGCAAGAAGAAAGCCATTCTTCTTCCATTTGCAGTTTGCGAGAAGTGTGGGACACAGCAAACATGTGGAAGAAGGTGCTCTGGTCAGATAAGAGCAAAATTTAACTTTTTGGCCTAAACGCTATGTGTGGCAAAAAAATAACACTGCACATCTCCCTGTACACACCATCCCCACCGTAAAACATGGTTGGATGGCAGCATTTCCGCGGATAAATCCTCTCGAGGATTTCGGCGGATTTTCATGCGATGGAGTGTACACACCATCGCATTGAAATCCGCGCCGAAATCCTCTGGCGATGACGTGTCGCGCCGTCGCCGCGATTATGACGCGGCGACGTGCGCGACGCTGTCATATAAGGAATTCCACGCATGCGTCGAATCATTACGACGCATGCGGGGGATCCCTTCGGACGGATGGATCCGGTGAGTCTATACAGACCAGCGGATCCATCCGTTGGGATGGACTCCAGCAGATGGATATGTTCTGCATGTCAGCGAATATTCGATCTGCTGGAATCCATCCCAGGGGAGATATATCCGCGGAAACAGATCCGCTGGCGTGTACACACCATAGGATCTATCCGCTGAAACCCATTTGCTGGGATTTATCTGCGGATGGATTCTATGGTGTGTACGGGGCCTTAGAGTCTGCAAAAGACTTGAGACTGGGGCGGAGGTTCACCTTCCAGCAGGACAACAACCCTAAATATACACCCAGAGCTACAATGAAATGGGTTAGATCAAAGCATATTCATGTGTTAGAATGGCCCAATCAAGGTCCAGACCTAAATCCAAATGAGAATCTGTGGCAAGACTTGAAAATTGCTGTTCACATACACTCTCCATTCAATCTGACGGAGCTTGAGCTATTTTGCAAAGAAGAATGAGCAAAAATTTCACTCACTAGATGTGCAAAGCTGGTAGAGACATACCCAACAAGACTTGCAGCTGTAATTGCAGTGAAAGGTGGTTCTACAAAAGTATTAACTACAAATGCATGCCACACTTTTCAGATGTTTATTTGTAAAAAAATGCTGTTTCTCCGCCCCACCAGCTCTTATGCAGCTCAGAACAGAGAATATGTGATCACTTATAAAAAAGGGAAAAACGTGTTTATAATGTTTTTTTTTTTCATTTAAAGTTTATTAATGATAATAATAATAATAATAATAATAATAATAATACAGCAAACATACAAGTATACATTTGTTGACATGAATATGAGTACAAACAGGCCTGT
This sequence comes from Rana temporaria, assembly GCF_905171775.1. Lineage (NCBI taxonomy): Eukaryota > Metazoa > Chordata > Amphibia > Anura > Ranidae > Rana > Rana temporaria. The sequence continues at coordinate 142,407,845 of NC_053490.1, forward strand.
TCAGTTGGTTTCAGAGTCAATAAAACATAGTATTAAAGCGGGGGTTCACCCTAAAAAAAAATTCTAACATTACATTAAGCTCACTACCGACATTGACAGTATGCAGATGTTTTTTTGTTTTTTTTGCCGTACATACCTCGTATAGCCATTTTCTTATACGGCGTCCGGGTAGTGAATCGCGCGGGAGTGGGCGTTCCTATGCAGCAGTTAGTGATTGACGTGAGGACAAAAACTCCCCCACCCGTCGCATAAGGAGCGTCACGAGTTGCCGAAAGAAGCCGATCGTCGAGTCAGCGCTATACGGCGCCTGCGCACCGACGTTCGGCTTCTTTCAGCAACTCGTGACGCTCCTTATGCTACTGGGGGTAGTGTTTGTCGTCACGTCAATCACTAACTGCTGCACAGGAACGCCCACTCCCGCGGGATTCACTACCCGGAAGCCGGCTAAGAAAATAGCTTTACGAGGTATGTACAGCAAAAAAAATAAAAAATCGACATACTGTCAATGTCGAGACTGAGCTCACTGTAATGTTAGAAAATTGTTTTTAGGGTGAACCCCCCCTTTAAGACTAACTTATGAGTAGATAATCAGTGGCGTATACTTGAGGTCGGGAAATATTAAAAACATTTGTAATACAGATTTAGAAAAACAGATTTAGAGTGAACCGAAAGTAGATTAGAGTGGAGCAGAGGGTTTGGTTTGTGGAGTGGTGAGGAAGAGTAGGGGGATGGAGTAAGGAGAGAGGGGAAGGGGAAAAAAGTAGTAGTTGTAATCTTAGGCCTAGTACACACGAGAGGATTGATCCGTTTCCGCGGATAAATCCTCTGGCAAATTTTTGATCTCATGGTTGTACTAACCATGAGATCAAAATCCGTGCGAAATTCCCTCCGCGGTGACGTGTCGCGCCGTCGCCACGATGATGACGCGGCGACGTGCGCGACGCTGTAATATAAGGACTTCCACGCATGCGTTGAATCATTACGACGCATGCGAGGGATTGATTCGGACGGATTAATCCGGTGAGTCTGTACAGACCATCGGATCAATCCACTGGACTGGATTCCAGCGGATCGATTTCTTAGCATGCTAAGAAATTTTGATCCGCTGGAAATCCATCGCCCGGAAAAATATCCGCGGATAAATATCCGCTGGATCGTACACACCAGCGGATCTATCCGCTGAAACCGGTCCGCGGATACATTTCAGCGGATCGATCCTCTCGTGTGTACGGGGCCTAAGAAAGTATTTTGGTTTGCTTATAATAAACTTCAATAAATAAATGATATTCTAAGAGGCAATCGTTTGTTTTATATCTATACACAAATGTTTTGCCTTTCATTTCTATTTTAAACTGAATAGGGTGTTTTCCAAGGTGACGTTTTACATACACTTTAAATCAATGGATATAGTTCTGCTTTAAGCATTCATATATATCTTTATTTCATTTTTCATTGTTATTTTCATAAAAAAAAACAACAACTAATAAACAAGAAACTATCACAATAATAATAATAATAATAATAATAATAATAAAAAAAAAATCATTAACTATCCCTTCTAACATCAAGGTTCTAAAATCAAGGGCCATGTAACCATCTAAAAGGTTATCCATAAGAGACAGCCCTGCAAAACATCTTGTTATAGCATTTATAAAAATAGACAAACATCTTTAACAAATCAACAATCAACGAGTTCAGAGGGTAGTAAAAAGTAGGAAATACTCTGAAATAGGGGTATTCAGAATGGTCAGGGGTGGAAAGTGGGGTCCCCCCGGGTTCTGTGCTGGGACCAATACTATTTATTTTGTTCATAAACAACCTAGAGAATGGGGTAAACAGTGCAATCTCTGTATTTGCATATGATACTAAATTAAGCAGGGCAATAACTTCTCCGCAAGTTGTGGAAACCTTGCAAGAAGATCTGAACAAATTAATGGGGTGATCAACTACATGGCAAATGAGGTTTAATGTGGAAAAAGGTAAAAAAATGCATTTGGGTGGCAAAAATATGAATGCAATTTACTCACTGGGAAGAGAACCTCTAGGGAAATATAGGATGCAAAAGGACCTGCGGGTCCTAGTAGATGATAGGCTCAGCAATGGCATGCAATCTGCAAGTTGCTGCTAACTAAGCAAACAAAATATTGGCATGTATTGAAAAGGGGATTTACTCCAGAGATAAAACGATAATTCTCCCACTCTACAAGACTCTGGTTCAGCCTCACCTGGAGTATGCTGTCCAGTTATGGGCACCAGTCCTCAGGAAGGATGTACTGGAAATGGAGCGAGTACAAAGAAGGGCAACAAAGCTAATAAAGGGACTGGAGGATATTAGTTATAAAGAAAGGTTGCGAGCACTGAACTTAGAAGCTTATGAAAACTAAGATAAAATCACAATCAACTTAATGCATACACAGGATCGTAATAATGAAGAACTCACCAAGCTAAGTTGAAGGCAATGCAAAGTGAAAAATATAGATACTACACTATATTTCTAACCATCTCAAAGTACCCTTTAACTTTTCCCTATTTTTTCACAATGCTGGTCTGCAGGCATCTCCTTAACCATATAGCAGGTATTGAAAAATGTCTTTATGCACGTCCCCTTATTTCTCTGGGTATTCAATGTATCCACAATACACAATACAAATATAGTCACTTTAAAATCCTCTCAAATAGGAGGATTAGGCTGGATTCAATGAGTTAATGTGGCCTTTTTTGCATCCATCCTTCAAATAATTTTTCCTATCGACTGACCACTACCTGTGACCTCTCGGTCACTTTCAAAGGATAATTTAATAGACATATTGTAGATGGAAATAAAGACCTATAAAGCTACTTTCACACTGAAAGCTGGGCGTGTCTGTGATTTACCATCATTTTAGTGGTCCTTTTCGGACACTAGTGGGGCACTTTTAACCCCTGCTAGCGGCTGAAGAAAGGGTTAAAAGCGCCCTTTGCAGGCGCTTCGGCAGCTCTGCCCATTCATTTTAATGGGCAGGGCATTTTGGGAGCAGTGTATACATGCTCCCAAACCGCCCCAAAGATGCTGCTTGCAGGACTTTACAGAATGTCCTGCAAGCGCACCGCCCCAGTGTGAAAAGTCACACTGAAATGAATTTCTAGCGCTAAAATGCCTAAAAAACATGTGAAAGCAGCCTTAGACCCCAAAAATATATTCACAAATCCTATAACTTCTTAACAAAACGTTGACAGTTTATTAGAGGGTATTGCTACAATAAATGAATCAAAAAAGGTTCATCAGACGATTAGGACAGGCAAATAACCACACTAAGTGTAACTTGTACTGTAGCTGATAACTGTTGGTATAACTTCTTCCATAGTTTCTGCTGTATTATCCTTCTACAGTGTGGACAGGGTTAAAATAAATATTCATTAATGAAAAAGGGCAGCAGCCATCTTTAAGGAGACCATTTTGCAATACTCAACTATGGAGTCTCTCTAGTGCAAGGGGCAGGACTGTCTCAGTGGTATTGAAAGAGAAAAAAAATCACAGCAGCTTCTTTCCTTGTCTGACTTGAACTTGACTTTTTTTTAAATCAGAGCACATGTCCAGAGACCCAGAAAAGGGTGCCCTGGGTCTGGAAAGACTCATTTCATACAAGTTAATTAGTTGTCTGTTGGGAGCTGTTGTGCTTTTTTCAAGGGCCCCAACTTTTTCAGCCAACATTTTTCTTCCTTCATCATTCAATGTCCAGTGTGACAAAATGAGGACTGCTATTGCAAGTTAGAACTGTCTTTATATACTGTTGCTAGGTAAATGCAGTTCAGTGCTGGTATTTAACCATAATCTTCCCTCAAAAATGATAAAGCCAGAATAAGCCATGCGTTTCAGATGTCTTATCAAATAGGCTTATGAATTTCCGGTGGAGCGCTAATCAAAAAGAAGTACTCTGAACAGTTCTGCTTTAAAGAGAGTGGAAAATAGCAGATCTACTGCCAGGATAAACAGGTAAAAAAACTATGTTCCACAAGGTCCATAAAGACATGGATGAGCAAGTTTAGGGTGGAGGAACTTGACTGGCCTGCACAGAGTCCTGACCTCAACCCGATAGATCACCTTTTGGGATGAATTAGAGTGGAGACTGCGGGCCAGTGCTTCTCATCACACATCAGTGCCTGATCTCACAAATGTACTTCTGGAAGAATGGTCAAAACATTCCCATAGACAACTCCTAAACCTTGTGGACAGGTTTCCCAGAAGCGTTGAAGCTGTTATTGCTGAAAAGGGTGGGCCAACACAATATTGAACCCTACGGACTAAGACTGGGAAGCCAATAAAGTTCATGTGTATGTAAAAGTGTCCCAATACTATTGACATTATAGTGTATACAACAATGAAAACAACTCATTATATTAATATACGTTTAGCTTTAGAAATTCAGTGCTTGGGGGTCTATCTATCAATGTTTTCATCCAAGATTCACTCAATTTGCACCCAGGTTTCACACATATTTCACATAATATTTAATTAGAAAAATGTTTGAATCTTGGGTGCAAGTTCTACAAAACATTGGATTGCAATATAGATAAATAGACCCCTCGATTTTTTCCCCATATGCTTCATTCTACTCCTGGCCCTCCTCTGTGTGAAGGTGGCCATCTTGGTATTGAAGACGACTTTGATTTCTTACATCAAAGCTGCCCCCTAATAACTGGTGTGGAAACACTGAAGAAGCAGCAGGAGGGGTGCAAGAAGCACACATACACAGATTCAATAAGGCAGAAGCAGGGAGAAAAATTACTAGCTTTTCACTTGCTTCAGGCAAAGGTGATTTTAATGTCTAAATTTAGTTTTTCACCTAAAAGAAAGCTTTGTGATTCAGGTGTTAATATGACAAAGACCTCTTCTAGGTGCTAATGACACCTAAATGTCTTCCTTGTCGATGAATAACTTATGAAAATAAAGCTAGAAAAATTGCTGTTTCCATGTGGTATGCATTGTTGTGGCATCAGTGATATATTACATATATTTTTACAAATGTTTAAATTATTTACTTTGTATCTTACCAGGAAGCATGTATTAAAGTGATTGTTATTCCAACATTTCATATTCCTGATATGTGTCTGCCGTATCATGTACTTGTAGGAAAAGGTATCCTGTTCTCTTTTGTATTGCTTCCTTTGTGTGAAATCCCTGGTGTTCCTGCCAGTCCCTCTGCTTTACTTTTAAAAACTGACCACACAAAGCAGGAGGGAAGTGTCCTGTTGCTTCTCCTCTCCCCATCTCTGATGCAGCTGAGGACAGAGGGAATGTGCTCACTTATAAAAAAAATGATATATTTTTATTGATATTTTTCAAGATTGCTTAATTTCACCATCTCTGAACTCTCCTTCTTTTACTTTCTCGATAAGGGAGGTTTACCAGATGGGTTGCATACATTTTCCATCTCTTTTGAAATTTCCCCCCCCTTTTTCTTTTTTATTTATTTTATTTGTTTATTTTTATTTTATTTTTTCCTCTCTCCCCTCTTCCTCCCCTTCCCTTCTTCCGCTCCCCTCTCCTTGTTCTTTCCTTACATTTGTACTCGGATGACTTCTTGTAAATCTATTTAACAAACGATTTTGTCTTCTGAGTAATGTTTTGTATGATATGCATATTATACAATTTGTGCAAGTATCATTTTCTGTATTTACCTATGAAAATTCTCAATAAAATATTTGAAACAGAAAAAAAATGATATAAAATATAATTTTTTTGAGAAGAACGTAAGGCATTACAAAGTACAAATGAATAGGCATACAGTCCATAAAAAAAACAGGAGATGTAACCAGCAAGACAGAGAATGATCGGCAATAACTGCGTAGCCAATCCGGCCTATTTGGTGGGCACAGTGGCAGCATTTGGTGGCACAGTGGCAGCATTTGGTGGCCACAGTCACAGCGTTTGGTGGCACAATTGCAGCATTTGGTGGGCACAGTCGCAGCATTTGGTCGGCACAGTTGCAGCTTTTGGTGGCACAGTCACAGCATTTGGTGGCACAGTGGCAGCATTTGGTGACACAATTGCAGCATTTGGTGGGCACAATCGCAGCATTTGGTGGGCACAGTGGCAGCATTTTGTGGCACAGTGGCAGCATTTGGTGGGCACAGTGGCAGCATTTGGTGGGCACTGTCGCAGCATTTGGTGGGCACAATGACAGTATTTGGTGGGCACAGTCACAGCATTTGGTGGGCACAGTCACAGCATTTGGTGGCACAATTGCAGCATTTGGTGGGCACAGTCGCAGCATTTGGTGGGCACAGTGGCAGCATTTGATGTTTTTTTTATCAAATTCTTTTCAGTTTATTTGCGCCCTGCCCATTTTTTTTTAGTACCAGCCCCCAGTGCTGCAGACAGAGACAGATTCAGTGTAATCGTTAGATCTTGTCTGAATCCCAAGCAAGGACATACCTCTGTTGGACACTGGCAGCCCCACAAACCGTTTCCTCACTGTTCCAGCTGCCTGGACAAATGTCAGCTGAGCTGCCGCTGGCGCCGCCGCCGCTGTTCCCCTCACAGCTTCTCCAGTCTCAGGTCTAGTGGGGAGCAGAGCTGAGCGCAGTGAGCAGGGGTAGACAGATCACTCCGCCAGGGAAGGCAATATGCAAGCAGGTGGCCAGGATCAAGGTGCGGCGTGGTTTGACATGCACCCGAAACAGAGCAAATAGTCCTTTCCATCGTACACTCAGTATCACATTACAGAGGGAGAGAGGGGCCCAGAAAATAGATTAAAAAAAGCAAAGTTAGTAGGAGGGGAGCGGAGGTCGGATTGTGGTTCAGAAAGGATTTTCTTTATTCTGCACTCTGCACTCTGCACTCTGTTCAGGTTGCCGGGCCCCCCTGCAGAGCCGAGGACGCTGGACCCGGTACAACAGGGCCGGTTGTACTGGCTTATCAGCGGCCCTGGATGCAAGAGGTATGCATAAATTCAAGAGATAATACCGTTTTTCTCTGCATCAGTGTATTGGGACTTCAAGAAGGATTCTTCTAACTTTAGAGTAGAGTAAGTGCTTTGACACCGGACAGCATGATGCAACTGGATATATTTATAGTAATGGATTTTCAGCAGCCGAAATATAGTACTATCTGGTCGTATGGTTTCACTTTTGGGTGCAGGGTGACCAAGAAAATAATGGATATTAAGAATATGTCTTGTATTACTTAAAATGGGACAGTAATATTTATCCACAATATCTCCCAGGATATATGCCATATTAGAAAGAGTGACTCATTCATACTGTTGGGACATATACTGTAAGGAAATGCTAATGTCATCACCTCCAGCCACCTGTCTGTCTGTTGTCTGTTATTAGGGATGAGCTTCGTGTTCGAGTCGAACTCACGTACAAATTGAGTGGCGTGTCACGGCCCATAATTCACTGTGGCATCGCAGTGCATTGCTGGCTGATGATTGGACAAGCATGCACTATGACCCGCATGCTTTGGCCAATCACAGCGCGCAAAAAACTGAGAGCCATAATTGACCAAAGCCAGGGTGGCTTTGGCCAATTATGGCTCAGGGGGTTTAGTACACACCCCACACTATATAAGGCCACCTGGAAGTCGGCCTTGTGTAGTGTGTTGTGGTGGTTAAGACAGAGAGAGAGAGTGTCATTTTTTTTTAGTTAGATAGAGCAGGCAGGCAGGCAGGCTAGTCAGTTAGAGTTACAGTGTGTAGAGGATATATATGCATCCCAGGTGTTGTATATATATTTATACACTGTATTGAGTTTAGCTAGATCCGCTCTTTCTAATATACTGACAGGCAGGCAGGTGATTGTGCTAGCTGCAGTATTTTCACTTGGTGTACTGTGTCCTCTGCACAGTGTGCACCTAAAGCCACGTGAATACAATTGCTGTTGTTCTTATATTAATACCACAGGTAGTGGCTGATCAGCAAGTATTTTCACTTGGTGTACTGTGTCCTCTGCACAGTGTGCACCTAAAGCTACGTGAATACAATTGCTGTTGTTCTCATATTAATAACACAGGCAGTGGCTGATCAGCAAATATTTTCACTTGGTGTACTGTGTCCTCTGCACAGTGTACACCTAAAGCCACAAGAATACAATTGCTGTTGTTGTCATATTAATACCACAGGCAGTGACTGATCAGCAAGTATTTTCACTTGGTGTACTGTGTCCTCTGCACAGTGTGCACCTAAAGCTACGTGAATACATTTGCTGGTGTACTTATATTAATACCACAGGCAGTGACTAATCAGCAAGTATTTTCACTTGGTGTACTGTGTCATCTGCACAGTGTGCACCTAAAGCTACGTGAATACAATTGCTGTTGTTGTCATATTAATACCACAGGCAGTGACTGATCAGCAAGTATTTTCACTTGGTGTACTGTGTCCTCTGCACAGTGTGCACCTAAAGCTACGTGAATACAATTGCTGTTGTTGTCATATTAATACCACAAAAAAACAATAAGATAAACTGTCAGCGCAAAAGACTAGTGCATAACAAATGTAAATGGATATGGACAGAGGATAGATCTAAAAAACAGTCACAGTTCTTTAGTCCATATTCTAATATGTGGTAATAACCAGTCATTTAAAGGAGGAGAGGAGAGGTATAGGAGGATGGTAGGTGGCAGCTGTCCTCAGAGAAAGTCGGCTCTGTAAGGGGAAGACAGGGGAACAAAACAGGAAGCGTCCACCTAAGTGCAATATGTTGGTCACAATTTATTGGGTTAAAAAGGAAATGCACTTACCAACATGTTTAAAAAACGGGCTCATCTGTGTGCTGTAATCACAGTGCGGTCCGGTCTCAGGTGCATCCAGGCTCACGGGTAGGCAGAAGAGTGTAGAAATTCATCCTGTAGTAATCAGGAAGCCAGCCAGAACCAGCGTGGAACACAGACGATGACGTCACAGGAAGCGGAACCAGAGAGAGCACCAGGGGAAGGACAGTATGAGGCAAACCACTGAGAATCTAGGCTACACGCTCAGAGCCTTCTGCTCCTTCTAAAGGCCTTTAGAAGGAGCAGAAGGCTCCGAGCGCGTAGCCTAGATTTTCAGTGGTTTGCCTCATACTGTCCTTCCCCTGGTGCTCTCTCTGGTTCCGCTTCCTGTGATGTCATCGTCTGTGTTCCACGCTGGTTCTGGCTGGCTTTCTGATTACTACAGGATGAATTTCTACACTCCACATGCCCCTGATGACGTCAGTGTGACGAAACGATCGTCGGGCGACACGCACACGCATTGCGCATGCACGGTTTTCTCTTCCCCATAGGCGGCCTGACACCAAAACGGAGCAATTTTGTTTTTATCTCATTGCAAGGATATTTATCACCTCTCGCTGATTACGAGAGTCTGTATTTTACTGTCACTAATAAATCCTCCTAATTTTTAAATGCCTGCACTATGGAACTCTTTTTCTGTTTCTTTTCAAAATGCGGCATATTCACCCCCACTTTGAGTGTGTATCTCATCACTATATACACACACCTGTGGCACTCCTGGAAGGACCTGTGAGCTGTGGTTTGGAGCCATCGAAAGCGTGAGTGACGGAGAATCTTCTCAGCTGCTCTGCAGGATAACTTCATCTTACAGGCCTGTTTGACCCCCCTGAGAAGGGCGGTCACAGGCTTTTTGGTAAGCCTTTAATTTTACTATCAGGTGATGGGCTGATCTCACGTTTCTCTGGAACTATTCAACACACATTGGACGCTCATAACCTCCTTTTGAACCTTTCTTTTGGACTTTTATCTGTTGACCCATTGGACTTTTTTAACTGATCACTCATCACGTTACATTTAATATATGTTATTTGCATATATCTTAAGATTTTCACTTCATTGTTTTTGATCGTCGCCCATTTTTTATAATTTATGTTTATTGATTTATTCACTTTTACCTAGGGCCCAAATTTCTGCAGAGTATATACGACAGGCCCCTACTTTCAAACATCCAACTTACAAATGACTCCTACTTGCAAACGGAAGGAGACAACAGGAAGTGAGAGGAAATCTACCCCTAGAAAGGGAAATTCTCTTCTGTAAGAGGTGTCTCCTGTCCACTGATGCTTTATCACCAATCCTTGTTTCACAAAAAATTTTTTTTTTTTCAAAAAAACATTTGTCATTGGGACATAAAGCGAGGTGCAATCTTCTGAACAGATGCGCACAGACAGAAAAACAAATGTTACAGCGGTGATAACCCTTCTCTATGTTTTCCAAAAAGCTTAAAAATTGATTTTTTGGCTGGAGCTACACTTTAAAAAAGTACCAGTTCAAAATTACAAACATATTCTACTTAACCTGGGGGGAGGGGGGGGGGGAACCCCATGCTATTTTTTACAATGATTTTCATCCATATTGCAGGGACCAGACATTACATTAAAGCCACAAGCAGTTTTAAATGTCTTTTTTCCTATAGAATGTGATTTTGTGCAGGGACAGTTCTAAACATGTGCCACTTCACAGGCATACTATAGACACTCAGCAGGTACGATATTTAAAGGTATTGTTTTATTTATTTTTTCACTTTAAACATAATTTTTTAAAACTTTTTTCCCATTGATACATGTTCCCTGGGGCGAGACCCGGGTCCTCAAACCCGTTTTACGACAATAACTTGCATATTAACCTTTAAAATTAGCACTTTTGATTTTGAATGTCCGGGTCCCATAGACTTCAATGGGGTTCTAAAGTTTGCGCGAACGATCGGTCCGTTCGAAGGTTCTGGTGTGAACCGAACGGGGGGGTGTTTGGCTCATCCCTATAATGTAAATGAGTCTAGGATAACTTCTAAGGGTTTTTCATTGTGGCTTGTGCTAATTGACCCTGTAATTGTGTGAAGGAGTTCTGTGTTGATTGGTGATAATGTTGATTGTGTCTTCTGAGCTACAAGACGGCAAGTCTAGCCTAGGAGTAATGCCTCTGAGTCATCTTGGATGCTTAATAGAGTTAGTTAATTAGCTCATGTTAATTAGGTCTGGTCACACATCAATTCAATTCTACATATTAGTGTCTCCTCATCAGTGCCCATCAGTACCCATTAGTGTAGCCTCATCAGTGCCTGTTAGTGAAGGAGAAAACACAATTTTAGACAGAAACAAAGTAAAAACCCCAGTGGCGATCAAATACCACCAAAAGAAAGCTCTATTTGTGGGAAGAAAATTATAAAAATTTAGTTTTTGTGCGATGTTGTATGACCTCGCAATTGTCATTCAAAGTGCGACATCGCTAAAAGCTGAAAATTATCCTGGGCAGGAAGGGGTTAAAGTACTGAAGTGGTTAAAGTACACTTGCTAGGTGATTTTGATTTCCAAATTAAATCAATTGTCAAATATAGGAAAATACAGTCGTTTTCTCAATATAAACAACTAAAATGTACCTTCCTTTGCAGAGTATATATGCACATCCTAACTTAACTTCGGAGTGACTTCTCGGGAAACAAGCCTTTGACATGCTTGACTTAATATCAGCTGGCAGGGGTCCTTGGAAGCAGTGGGAAAAAGCCAATAAATAAAATTACCTGCACAGGTGGAAAAAAGAAATGTCACTGAAATAGATTGGTGTTGTGTCAGGTGTCAATTGGTTGTTCACTCACCTATAGATGTAAAGCCGTGGAGACTTTAAGGATATGTCTTATGCCCTGTACACATGATCGGTTTGTCTGATGAAAGCGAACCAATGGATTTTTTCATCCGATATCCGATGAAGCTGACTTTCATAAGTCTTGCCTACACACCATCGGTTAAAGATCCGATCGTGTCCAACGCAGTGATGTAAAACACAACGACATGCTGAGAAAAATGAAGTTCAATGCTTCCGAGCATGCATCGACTTGATTCTGAGCATGCGTGGATTTTTGACCGATTGATTTCCCCACAGACGATCGTTTTTTTTCTATCGGTTTTTTAACCATAAGAAAAATTTAAAACAGGTTCTATTTTTTTTCACCGATGGGAAAAAAACTGATGGGGCCCACACACGATCGGTTCGTCCGATGAAAACGGTCCATCGGTCTGTTTTCATCAGATGAACCGATCGTGTGTACAGGGCATAAGTCTACACTGGCATGGGCCTTTCTGAAAAATTCAGCAAAAATGGTATTTTTATTTTTATTTTGTATAAGCATCTTGATATACATTTTTATTAAAGAATTAAGAGAATAGCAAACACCATCCACATTAATAATAAGTCTGTTCTCTATAGCTCTCTGATGGCAAGTAACATTTTGTATTCTGCTACACATGTTCAGCAAACCAGCATACAGATGCAGGTCAGACCTAAAAGATTAATTCCGCATACACACGACCGTTTTTCATGAGGAGAAAAAGTAGTTTTTTTCCATGACATGAAAAACGGTCATGTGTACGCGGCATGATAGTAGTGAAATGAGGGACAAAAAGATTTTGGTACAAAAGAAGAATATTCTTTCAACAACAAGCTTCATACTTCCGCTGATTAAAAAACAATTAGCTAGATTCAGGATGGCGAGCGCATAGTTGCGGCGGCGTAGCGTATGGCATTTACACTAAGCCGCCGTAAGTTAGCGAGGCAAGTACATGATTCACAAAGTACTTGCCTGCTAAGTTACGGCGGCGTAGCGTAAATCGGGCGTGCGTAAGGGCGGCTAATTCAAATTCGGCTAAGGGGGCGTGTTTTATGTTAATGGTGGTTTACCTGACATGATTGACGTATTTTACGAACGGCGCATGCGCCATCCGTGTACATATCCCAGTGTGCATTGCGGCAAAGTACGCCGCGCGGTCCTATTGGTTTCGACGTGGAAGTAAATGACGTAAATCCCTATTCACGGACGACTTACGCAAACGACGTCAAATTTTTGAATTTCGAAGCGGGAACGGCGGCCATACTTAACATTACTATTCCAGCTATTTGATGGAATAACTTTAGGCCTGATAATGCGTACGTTCGTGAATAGGCGTATCTAGTGATTTACATATTCTACGCCGACCGCAATGGAAGCGCCACCTAGCGGTCAGCCTAAAAATTACACTTTAGGATACACAGGTAAGACACTTACGCCGCTCGTATCTGAGCCTAATTTAAGCTTATCTGGTTACCAGAATACGCTTAAATTAGCGCCGGTGCAAATTCAGACTTAGGCTGGCGTATCTACTGATACGCCAGCCTAAGGCCCATTTCCTCACGAGCAGACATGTCCGATGAAACCGGTCCGCGGACCGTTTTCATCGGACATGTCTGCCCGGGGACTTCTGTTCGATGGCTGTACACACCATCGAACAGAGGTCCGCGCGTAAACAATACGCGGGGCGTGTCCGCGGTGTCGCCGCGTCGATGATGCGGTGTCGCCGCGACAATGACGCGGCGACGTGGGCGGCCTGCCTTTAAAATGCTTCCACGCATTGGGGAGGCGAGGGATGGCGGGCGGCCGGACCTCTGTACAGACGACCGTACATGTCGGGGGGACAGGTTTCCAGCGGACTGTTTTAAAGCAAGTCCAGGAAACAGTTGTCCGCTGGAAACCTGTCCGATCCGCCCGAAAATGGTCCGCTCGGGCCTACACACGGCCAAACATGTCTGCTGAAACTGGTCTGCGGACCAGTTTCAGCAGACATGTTTGGTCGTGAGTACGGGGCCTGAGTCTTTCTGAATCTAGCTAAATAACTTTATCAATATAAAACATTCCAAACCTCCACTAATAACATAAAAAAAACCTCCAAAATAAAAATGATAAGATGCCTGCACTATTTGATCAAGATATAACACGGCGGGGGTTTGATGGTTTTAGAATTTCCCATGTGGGGAAGACCAAGGTCTTTTATTCAATCTGTATAATATTTAGCACTTACTGTATATATAGTTCAGTAGATTTCATTTCTACAATTTAATGAAAAGCAGTAATACACATAATCAAATACACAAATACACGATTCACACTAAAAACATCCAGATCCTAATGCTAATGTAGTTTTTCAGCATGTCTAAAAAACAAAGTTTTCCCAACTTCATCATTAAAACGATGTTGCCTAAACACCATAATTTTTAAAAAATCATCTAGAAAAACGCGGTGACGTAGAATACGTACGACGGCACTATAAAGGGGAAGTTCCATTCGCCTTTGGGCTGCTTTAGCTGATTCCGTGTTAGTAAAAGACGATTCACGCTTTTTTGTCTGTTACAGCGTGATTAATGTGCTTACTCCATTCAGAACGGTAGTTTTACCAGAACGAGCGCTCCCGTCTCCTAACTTGCTTCTGAGCATGCGCAGGTTTTTTATGTCGTTTTAGCCCACACACGATCATTGTTTACAAGCCGAAAAACAACATAGTTTAAAACAATGTTAAAAAATGCAGCATGCTCGAAAAAAAAAAAATTGACGTTTTTCAGAACCTGAAAAACGATGTGCAGCCCACACACAATCATTTTAAATGACGTTTTTTAAAAACAACGTTTTTTTCATGCTGAAAAATGATCGTGTGTACACGGCATAAGTCTTGCTAAGGTGAAACTCCAGGCACAAACACATCCCTATAAATTCTTAAAGTGGTAGTTAACCGTTGTTAAAGAAAAAACGAAATCCCCCTGCAAAGCAATGTCATAAAATAAAGCCCTCCAGTGTCACGCTGTCACCCCTGAGAGGACTGCAATCTTCACCCAGTCTTCCTTTCAGGTTAGCGGGCTCTGGCTACATGAGTGGCTGGGGGCGTGATGACGTCACTCCCGTTTACGGCGTGGTCTCTGAAGGTCTGGCACGGTATGCTGGACCTTCAAAGCGCATGCCCCTGTGATGTAACCGGCTGTATGCAGTCTGAATATCACCTAAATAGTGAAAGTTTTTAGGAGATATTCACAGTACCTTTAATAAGGCTTACCTGTAGGTAAAAGATGAAAAAGTGGGTTTACAAAAGCCTTGAACACACGATTGGATTGTCCAACGGGAAATGTGTGATGACAGCCTGTTTGTATGCGGACAAATGTTGGATAGCATGCTTTAAAATTTTCCGCCAACAATTGATTGTTGTGGGATTTTGCGAACGTGTGTACACAAGTCCTTCGAACAAAACGCCAAAGTACAAACACGTATGCTCGGAAGCAATGCTCACCATAACACAACATTAGTAGAAGTTGCCCAAAGGGTGGTGCTAAAGAGCTGAAAAGCCACATTGTTTTGTGTTTGTTGGCCGACAATTCTTTGCCGTTTGTATGCAATACAAGTTCCTTGCCAACGCCCTTCGGACAAAAGTCCTACGATTTGTCCGATGAAAATCCGATAGTGTTTACCAGGCTTAACACTTTATTTTAAAATAAAGCCTCATACACACGATCGGATTTTCATCTGACAAATCCGTGGAATTTTGTGCGAAGGGAGTTGGCTGTAAACTTGTTCTGCATACAGACGGCAGAACTTTGTCAGCCCTCATACACAAAAATACATGTTTTTTTAGCTCTTTACCGCCACCCTTTGGGCAACTTCTGCTAATGTACTATGGTTAGCATTGGTTCGGAGCACGATTGGATAATCCGACAAGACACATTTGTAGTCGGACAGTTTTAAAGCATGCTATCCAACATTTGTTGTCGTGTCGGTCAACAATTGTCCGATGGAGCATACAAATGATTGGATTTTCTGACAAAACCCTGCCATCACACATTTGTTGTCGGAAAATCTGACTTTGTGTAGGAGGCTTAAGTTATGTCTGAGAAGATGTGTTGGACTATAAATAAGACTGTTCGTTCAAATGCAGACTGTTCAGCTATTGCTGTGCTTTTTGAGGTGTATAAGAACTGTAAATTCCACCCAGGAAAGCCACTGTTTCATTTATCCACTTTTCTCCTCCTCTCCAATCAGAAAACGTCTTGTATTTTGTAAACCATTCAAAAGTTTGGCAATGTAACCGTTTGTAGAGGTTCGTCTGGAGTTCAGATAAAAGATGAAATGGCAAATGCACATAACCTGATACTTAGTAACTAGTAGACGTGTGATTGTTGAATAAATGGCATTTCTAAAACCTCATGGAATTAATACAAGTGTAAAAAATAAAAAGAGATATCATGTAGTTTACTGGCAATTGAAAAATGAATAAAAGATAAATGTGATAATAGACTGTACTTATTCCCTAAGTAGAAGCATCACTTTCTAAAACAAAATATATGAGTCAGTAAAAATTTAGCTTAAAAGGGCTTAATTTATTCATGTGATGAAAAACAAGCAGTGAAATGTGAAGACAGAAAAGTCTGAAAAATTAATGCCATCAGCCAAGAAGCGCAGATCATGAGCAATATGCAAACAGCAGATAAATGTAATAGTCTCAGGCTATATGACCTTTTCTTTTCTCTATTCTTGTGTTCCCCTGTGATACAGATGAACATATACTTTACATATTAGATAGACTTGTCATTCAATGATCTGCATTTGTGTCTTTATTACTGCTGCTGTGAAAGATCAACCAAGGTCAACTAATACAAGCCAGACCCCAAAACTTGAGCGAGTCAATTGTTATTGAATGTTCCCTGAACCAATTCTGTAGAAGACATCTTTTCACACAACAACCTCATTCAATTTCTGAGCACTGTCCAAACATTGTTTGGAAACAATTCAATTTCCTTGTTATATACTGTAAGAACTTTTCACACTGGGTACAATGCAGATTTTTTCAACACAGCCAATATCCATGGACATGTATTTTTAGGACACATTCCCACTATGCTGCATTGTATTAAGTTGGCTCAAAGTTCTGTGTAACGGTCAGCACCGTTTACGATATTCCATTCCACCGCCCCACGACAGCTTATCCGACAATCCAGCCGACAGGACCCAGAATAACGAGACAACACAG